>NC_089581.1:1647469-1947469 GCF_019320115.1 Miscanthus floridulus | reverse complement strand
GAGGACCAAGAAACAAGATTGTCACCAAGGAACACTGCATAGCCTGAGGTGGACTTGCGAGTGTCCGGACAGCCAGCCCAATCAGTGTCGGTGTAGACGACAAGATCAGTCGAAGTGGAAGGTCGCAGCAGGAGACCGAGGTGGAGTGTGCCCCGAACATAGCGAAGAATCCGCTTCAGAGCAGCGAGGTGAGGCTCTCGAGGGTCGTGCATGTGAAGACAGACCTGCTGAACGGCATATGCAATGTCTAGGCGGGTGAATGTCAAGTACTGAAGGGCTCCAGCAAGACTGCGGAAGTTGGTAGCATCAGACACAGGGGCCCCCTCAGCGGCAGCAACCTTAGGATTGGTGTCCACTGGAGTAGAGCATGGCTTGCACTCAGCCATTCCGGCGCGATCGAGGATATCCAGCATGTACTGTCGCTGTGAGAGCAGGAGTCCATTACCACTTCGTTGAACATGCATGCCGAGGAAGTGATGTAGTTCACCAAGATCTTTCATGGCGAATTCTCGCTGGAGTGCTGAGATGATCCGCCGAAGAAGGTCTGATGATGAAGCTGTGAGGACAATGTCGTCAACATATAGCAACAAGTAGGCTGTGTCGGAACCACGCTGGTAGACGAAGAGTGAGGTGTCTGACTTGGCTTCAACAAACCCAATAGACAGCAAGAAAGTAGCCATTCAACTGTACCAAGCACGAGGAGCCTGCTTCAGGCCATAGAGTGATTTCTTCAGAAGGCAGACAAAATCCGAATGAACTGGATCTTCAAACCCGGATGGCTGCTGGCAATACACCGTCTCAGTCAAATTGCCATGAAGAAAGGCGTTCTTCACGTCCAGCTGGTGGATGGGCCAGCGACGGGAGAGCGCCAAGGACAGCACCGTGCGAACGGTAGCCGACTTCACCACAGGGCTGAAGGTTTCATCAAAGTCCACACCGGGCCGCTGGGTGAAACCACGGAGGACCCAACGTGCCTTGTACCGCTCGAGGGAGCCATTAGACTGAAGCTTGTGCTTGAAGATCCACTTCCCAGTGACAACATTGGCCCAGGGCAGACGGGGCACAAGATCCTAGGTGTGGTTCTGCAGGAGAGCACCGTGTTCTTCCTCCATAGCCGCTCGCCAATTGGGATCAGCAAGAGCGCTACGGAAGGTCTTCGGCACCGGAGAGAGTGGCACAGCATGGTAGGCAGCAGGCATCCGGAAGCCGCTCTTCGAATGGGTGCCCATAGAGTGCTGGTTGGCCACCGGAGGGACAGCAACCGTGCCCTTGGGCAGCGGGGCGGCTGCTGCAAGGACCGATGAAGAGGCCGCTGGCAGCGGGGCTGCTGCTGCAGGAACCGGTGCAGGAGCCGCTAGGACGACCGGTGGAGGTTGCGGGCGACGCGAGTAATGGTACGTGAAGTCGCGGGCCGAGCGAAGCGGTGGAAATCCCGGTGGAGGCCCGTGGGGTGCCTGAGGAGGCGTGGGAAACCCTGCGGACTACGTAGGGGACGTCGAGCCAGCGTGCAGCACGGGCGGGACGTACATCAGTCGCGGGGATGTGCTACCAGACGCGCTGGCCGGTGGGGAGCCGCTGGGGACCACGCGTGGCCCGGGAGGGCTTCCTGGTGCCTGCACCATGGCCGCGCGTGGCGCGGGGGGGGGGGGTCGCCGGTGACCGGAGCGCAAGCGGGATGTAGAGCGCCGGCACCGAGACGTGATCAGTAGCCTCGGGCGCCCCAGGCACAGTCACAGAAGGACTGGCAGGGGTACTGGTGTCACCAGGGAGGGCCCCAAGCTCAGCCACACGAGGACCGGCAGGGGCAGCAGGAACATCGAAGGTGCTGGGAGACATGCCTGCAGGAAACAACGTGTGCAAGGGTCCAATAGGAGCTGGCACAACATCATCAGTAAAGTCAAGAAACTCGAGTTCCACTGGATTGCTGGGACCATGACGCTCAGCAAAGGGAAAGGCCGTTTCATCGAAGATGACGTACCTGGAGATGATAACTCTATTGCTGGAGAGGTCAAGGCAGCGGTATCCTTTATGGTGGGTGGAGTAGCCTAAAAAGACACATAGAGCAGACCTAGGAGCGAGTTTATGAGGAGCGGTGGCAGACAGGTTGGGGTAACACTTACAACCAAAGACCCAGAGATGATCATATGTAGGCAGCTTTGCGAATAGTGCAAAGTGAGGCATAGAGAACTGGAGAGTCTTGGTAGGCAATATGTTGAGGAGGACAGTGGCAGTGGAGAGGGCCTCCACCCAATAGGAGGGAGGCATGGATGTCTGAAAGAGCAGTGAGTGAACAACATTATTAATGGTACGAATAATGCGTTCAGCTTTACCGTTCTGAGGTGAGGTGTAGGGGCAGGACATGCGAAGATGAATGCCCTGAGCGAGGAAGAAGTGGCGAGTGCTCGAATTGTCGAACTCTTTCCCATTGTTGCACTGGACAGATTTGACACGTGTGTCAAATTGAGTGGAGACATGGGCGAGGAACTAGGCCAGTGTGCTGAAAGTGTCAGATTTGAGTCGCAGAGGAAACGTCCACAAGTAATGAGTGCAGTCATCAAGTATAACCAAGTAATATTTATAACCAGAAATACTGACAACCGGGGAGGTCCACAGATCACAGTGAATAAGATCAAACTTGCTAGACACACGAGAGGTGGACGAATGAAAGGGCAATCAAACATGACGCCCTAACTGACAAGCATGACACAAATCTGAACAATCACTAATATGACGCGAGGTGCTGGATGCAAGTTTTGACAACGCCTCATGGCCGGGGTGGCCAAGTCGCCGGTGCCACAGCGGGGAGGAGTCCTGGGCGACAAGGGAATGAGCTGGAGGTAGGCGCAGGGGGTATAGCGGCCCGGAGCTATTGCACCTGACGATCTCGGTCCGGGAGGGAAGAACCTTCACAGAACAACCAGCGGGGTCAAACTCCACAGAACAATTATTGTCGATAGTAAATTGGCGAACAGAGATGAGATTCTTAATAAGTTGCGGTGACACAAGAACATTATTAAGACGTAAAGAGGAGGACAACTCTATGGAGCCAGTGGCGGTGATAGGCATGATAGACCCATTACCCACGACAATAGATGAAGGAGTAGGATACCGCAAAGGAAGAATATGTGAAAGAGAGGAGGACTGAGAGGTCATGTAGGAGGTAGCACCTGAGTCGAAGTACCAGTCACTGGACGGAGGTGGAGTCAGGGACGTGGTACTGAAAGCGGAGGCAAGCGCCGTCGGATCCCAGGAGGGAAGGCCGGCCACGGGGTTGTAGTACCCGGGGGCAGCCCAGTGTGCGGCGCCGTCGGGTGCAGCGGCAGCAGCCGGGCTGTGGGTGACGAGCGCCTGCTGCTGCTGCTGCGCGAGGAGCGCCTGCTGCTGCTTAGATGAGGGGGCACCGGGATCGGCGCCAGCGGAGGGCGGGGGCCTCCGGGCCACATCTGGATGGTGCCCGTCTAGGGATTGTAGTAGCTGGGCCAGCGTCCACCGGGAGTAGGCTGCTGCTGCTGGCCGGTGGGCTGCTGCTGGTTGTGACCAGCATAGGGGCGCGGCCCCTAGCCACCGCCACCACCTCCAGTGCTGCTACCGCCTTTGCCGCCGCTGCGCTTGTTGCGGCGATTGTTGGAGGACTTGGAGCCACCCCCAGTGCTACCGGAGCCGGAGCCAGAAGACGTAGGGGCGGTGCTGTTCGTCGTAGAGGTAGCAGCGAGAGCGGTGGCGGAAGCATCCTTCCTATTCTCCAAGGTGAGTTCCTCAAGGATGAGGTCGTCGCGTGCCTCTAGGAAGGAGGGGAAGGGACATGTGCGACGGAGGAGGGTGCTGACGTGGCTGAAACGCTCGTTAAGACCACGAATGACGTTGAGGACAAGGGTTCGGTCAGTCACGGCCTCGCCGAGGGCGGTGAGATCGTCCGCCATCTTCTTCAACCGGCGACAGTAATCGGTGACGGAGAGGTCGCCCTGGACGAAGTTCCAAAAGAGCGTCTCCAGGTGGATGGAGCGAGCCTTCCGATTGCCGAGGAACTGAGACTCGACGGCAAACCAAGCATGGCGTGCGGTGGAGCCTTGGGCAGAGATGATCTCCGCCAAGTCGTCGGTGAGGGTGGCGATGATCCAGGCCTTGACGACGCAGTCCATCCGATCCCAGGTAGGAGAGATAGGGACTGGAGGCTCCGCGTGGACATGATCCCGAAGGGAGAACTTGCCAAGGATGAGCAAGAACTGATCACGCCAGCGGTTGAAGTTGCCGGAGTCGACGTCAAGGACCGTGGTGACGTGATTGCGGATGTTGTTCACGGCGACGGCCTGGGAGTGGAGCTGCAGCAGAGCCACGACCTCATGATAGAGGAGGGCGGCGCGCAGATCGGTAGGAGGTGGAGGAGGGCCGCCAGGGTTTGCGCCAGAAGATTCTGGTGGCGCCATGGCGGCAGCAGCGGCCGCGTGCGCCTGGGCCGCGCGAGCCAGGGCGGAGCTGGCGCGCTGAGCGGCCTCGTCGCGGGCCTTCGGGGCGGCGGCGGCTTCCTCGTCGGCCTCCTGAGCGCGGGCAAGGGCTGCGTCCCGGGCGGCCACGCGTTTGCGCTCGATGCGCTAGGCAGCGGCGGCGGCAGCGTTGGCGCGCTCCTCTGCGGTGCGCTGGGCGATGGCGTCGTCCTGGATGGTGGCAGAGGAGGCGTCGGTGACCCTGGGAGAGGAGGGAGGGGTAGGCGACATGGTGCAGGGGAGGGTGCAGAACGGCAAAGAGAAGCCGGTGCGGGGGAGAGTGGACGCGCGCGACGGAGTGTCGGCGGCACGGAGGCAACGGAAGAGAGGTCCCCTGACCTAGGCGTCTGATACCATGAGAGCAAATATATCTCTGGATTGATAGATTGATTATCAAGAGTACATGGTACATATAGGCAAGGATCCGAAGGGTTTATAGAAACACCCAATCAACGGTGATCCTTGCCTTATCGATCTAACTTAACCCCTAAGGCACTAGCCGCATGGGCCTTAACACCAGGCCCATAACAGCCCTATCAGACGCCTATGCTAACAATAATAACATTTACTGAAACAACAAAAGCTCCTTCCATTGTGCAAAATTAGAAGATATACCGGCATAACATTGCCATGACAAATCTGTAGTGGAATTGGCCACCAAATCTTTCTCATTCTGTCGATATGAAGCAAGTAGTGGAATTGCCCACAGTAGAAAAGGTGGACATCCTCTGGTTAGAGGTCTGAGAGATGGGAGTATACATAAATCTGGTAGAAGGCCATCTTCATCTTACAACAAACTGATTGCCTCAGCCTGGGTGGAATGAATCTTGTACAGCAACCACTGTGGCCTCTAACTCTTCCCTGTCAGAAAAGACAACCTTCAGGTGCCTCTCTCGTCCCTTCACAAAATCTGAGGACGCTATCACTGTCACAGCCCCGTCCTTAATCATCACACAACCACTACAGTAGGCATCTTCATCCTTCTTGTCAGCAATGATAACCACTGACTTTCTTGCTATCTTAGAAAAATTGTTGACGTCATGTCTGATATCCTTTCCTGCACAAAATTAGAATGGTTTAGTCAAAAAAAAAGAAGACATTGTCAACCAAGTTACAGACCAGGTAACATGCTCCTAAAATTTGTGAGTTCGACATGGGTGAACCAGTGGTCAGGTTTATGGGATTTGTGCTCATCCGAAATGTGCGTCAAAATCAAACCAGACCAGGTACTACTTGATGGTTAAAACTGGAAGTAAGCGCAACTGCGCAGAGATCTTAAACAAAATTGCACGGGCGCTAATCCAATGACCAATGCTATGCTATCAACCTTTATAAACTTTATAAGAAATGATCATACTACCAAGTCCACTATTTCACTTTCTGCACTCACGCATACGGTGCTTTTACATTCCTTGACTTTCGTCCGGTTTTTCCATCAGGAATTGTTCATTTTCAACTGGATTTAGATAAAAGACAGGAAACTTCCACTTGAAAGAAGACGTAAACTAGTCGATCTTAAAATAAGCAGGGGCTCTGCTTCTTTGTTAGACGGGTCAGTGAAGCTATGTTTTGCATAAACAAGGCTTACGGAAGACGTAAGTTGGCAACAAGTGATGGTTAGGTTGAGATCCAAAGTAAATATGACAAGACAGTGCCAGAAAACTAGAGTTTCTGAGCATACAGAGAAATATGGGAGGCAATACAAAACCAAACGGACAAATTTGAATCTAAACACTACATTCAAAGAACAGCCACTGTAGCAACCATTGGACGATCTAAACTTCAAGAAAGGCACCAGATTCTGTCAAGGGGAAAATCTACTCAAAACACATTATCATACTAAATTAAAATCCAATGCTGCATTATCAAACTTTCACCAAAAATATCCCTGAAAGCATTCATGCTTCAGAACGACACAAAAAGAAAACGGGCGTGCAAAAATTGTACACAAGGAAACAGATTATGGGGCTTTGCCTAAACAGTTCGACAGTATCTAGTTTCTTCTAACAAAACTAGCTGCAAAACCAAGAAATCAACAGCAAGGCAAATATTAGCAGCAAGTAGCTCTATGTCTCAATAAACTAGTCAGATAGCAGCTCCCTTCGCCATTAAAAGGAAAAAAAAAACAGATAGCTCCAAACTATGCTATGTCTCTGATTCTCAAAAACAGAGTGTACTATTTTCAGTAGAACCTGCTAGCAGGACACAATACTTATAATATGTGAAACAAGCAACCAAACTCGAACCAGTACTAAGTAAATTCACAACCACAACCAAGCTGGACTGCTAGACTTAAGATAACCACAACATCAACGAGGCATTGTAGAATTTATTGCAGCACTAAACCACATATAGATCAGACAACAGGCACATTCAACAAGAGATCATCACAATCACAATAACGATAGAATATTCTGGCAATAAAATGAAGCAATTGTTGGATAAATTCTCCATCTGCCGAACTTTATGAGCAGTGCATATCACCATCTTTACCCAGCATCGAATCGTACCACAAAACCTAATTAGTCCGGCATTAGTACCGCATTGTCAAAACATGGCCTACTTAGGCTTAAAAAATTCGTCTCGCAAAGTAGTCGCAATCTGTGCAATTAGTTATTTTCTTAATCTTTTTAATACTCGATAGGGACTAAACTTTAGAGGAAGGGACCTCGTGAATTGGACCTGCCACTGCTAGTTGTGGTGCTGTGAACCAGTCAGTACATCATATATACACACAAAAAAAAGTAATATACAAGGATTCATTGATTGGGATTTGCAATCCATCTCTATCTGTCCCCAAGAGCTGTCCACATGCCTCAAAACGTCAGCAGCTAACAACAAGAAGCTGCATCAATATCATGCGTGGTTTTATTTTCCACAGGCCTCCGATGGTGTCTACACAAAACTGACTGCACCCCAAAGGAAACCAGGTTCATTTACATGATGTTAGCATGCTCCTCTTCTCCGTCTTCTCGTAATGGTCTTTGTGCTCGCATCGAACTTAGCTCCTCTCTCCGCTGTCAATGGATCCAGTCTCTAGTGTTAGTTGATGTCTGCGCACAAACACACTTATGTACACCTCTTCACTTGTCAACCATGGTCACCAGTAGTTAGTGGTCACTTCTTTCTCCGCTCTTGTTCTTCAAGCTTATTCCTAAGACCTTTTAGTGCGTGTACTACTTTTGGGTTCAGCTTGTGCTGCAGGAGTTTTCCTTGCAACGACGTGGACCTGTCAATTTTAGATTCATATAGAATGGATCAGAACGAAATTGTGCAGGCATTTTTGCAACTCCACAGGTGGATAGGTGAAGTTGTCTCTTTGATGCACAGAGCAAATCTTTGCAAAGATGTAACTTAAGACCTGGTTTCCTTCAGCTCTAGATCGAGTTCCTTTTCCGATTCTTTTATCTGCAGAGCCACAAGAAAATATTCTGTTATTATAATGTTTGACAAATTTGAATCCATGAAATGCAAACAAATTCAGGACTAACCTCTTTGACCAATCTTTTAGAGCTCCAGATAAGAGCACCCTACAAAATATACAATACAAACTACTTTAAATCATCACGAATGCAACATGTGAATATGTGGTGAAAAAGAAAGTAGCAACAAACACCATTATGTATGCTATAAGTATAAACTTTCAACTGCTCTCCATCATTCATCTTGTTCTGGATGATAATTTCCTCACAAATGTAAGCATAGTTACCATATTTCATATATTCAGATGAATAGATCATCATCCGTTGATCCCTATCATTTCCTATTCCTTTCTATGTTCTGAAATATAACAATCAGATTCATGTTTCCAAGAAAAGAACCAGCGAACATTTCTGGCAAAATTTATTCCATGACACTGATAAAATTTGTGGCAGAACTTAATAACAAAAGTACAATATTTTTTTTTTGCGAGAAAAATACTGAAAAAATGTCTATTGCCTGGTAGAGATAAATAAAGCAGCTTATCCTAGAAAGGAAGAAAACATACTTCTCCATGCGCTAATTGTTGCTCCAGTGCATCGGATGTCACTACCCACACTTTCGGGCAGCCATCTGCCACCAAAGCTTCGACCTGCATAGGTGAAAGAACCAGCAAAACACTCAGTACCTACATACTATGTATTTCATCTGTGTTCAGATATGAACTCATTTCAAGAGCATTTGCTCCAAAAATCATGTGCCCAAGTCCAGAGAAATATTGTAGTGCCAAAATTAACATTATAGTAAATGCCTCTTGATGAAATGGGAACAAACTGCATTACATTGGAGCAGCAAAATGCTCCTATATATTGTACTTCTATTGCAAATCCCTTTCTGTAGAATCTCTAAAGATTCAAACAGCTGGTTATGACACAGCTAGGATTAAGATGTACTGGCCTCCCTGCATGCTGTAACTGGCTCAATTACTTTTCTTTTCTTTTTAGGGTGGGGGGGGGGGGGGGGGGGGGGGGGGCGGGGTCATGTATCTTCATACAATAGGGCACTTTTGCCATAGACTGGTGAGTTTTTTAGAGTTCCAGGGAGAACCCCTGGCCCATTAGCATTGCTACCAGGACCAAATTCAGGTTCAAATGTTTACGGCATCAACCATCTGTCCCAAGAACAGAGCACAAACATGGCTCATGAGCCTTCAGTTCAGATATGAGGAAAAGGAAACTACCACCTCCAATGATCACTCAAGGACTACAGAAACAGCACTGGACTGCACCAAAAACATAGCCCAGATAACAAATTCGATCATCAACCATACACTGGTGAGTAGCGTCATAATTCTACACAAGGAACTCTAGCCAATGCTTCTGATGTGCAATTCCAACATGTACCTCCTTCTCAATCCAAGAATCAGCAGATAAGTCGGCAGAATATACAACATCGACCCTGTTCGATGAGGCAAAATCTGTATGTTAGGTTTTCTCTAATAAGTGCCTGTAAAGACCAAACAGAAATATTGAACTTCCACTTGGGGGGGGGGGTGGGGGGGGGGGGGGGGGGGGGGGGGGGGGGGGGGGAGACCTAGCACCGAAAGTCAATTTATAGCTTCTTACCCTTTATATGTTTCCTTATGTGTGGAAAGCCCTGAATTGGCAGCATCAAATACCACTACAACTTTTACCTCTGCAATATAATTGGGTAAAAAGATATAAAAGCCGCCATAAGATTGTACATGGCTATCAAGGAAATTAAAAATTGCTGAGAAAATGAAGGGGAAATGGTATTGTCATCAGGTAAAGAAAACCTGATTGAGTTATGTTCCACACTTGATTAGTCACATTCATCTGTAAGCTGTGACTAAATTTACTATAAATCGTAGTACACTAAGTAGTTCAACTTCGTATCAGCTCTAAGTTATTGCTGAAGTAGACAGCATGATTGGGACCCTTTTTCTTTTGAGAAACCACAGCTGAGACATTTTCACTATTATAACTGGTTTAATCCTTTAGAGCAGACCTCTTACTGCACTGAAAGATACCAGTTCATCAATGAGCGTTTGTCTAGCAATTTCTTGTCTCCCATTCATGAAATCCTTCTTAAGCTTTCCCCAGTAGCCACATACATTGTAGCCATCCACAAGAATAACTGGTGAAGCAATTTCCAAACCCTCATTTGTCCTATATTAAATGAAAAGGCAAAGTCAGCAACTCAGAATGACCAATTTGAATCGCCACTAATTTTAAGAGAATTGGATTTGAAAGGAAGGGCAAGCCTGACAAGTGAAGAGTGGAAGAAGGGTCCTCGTAGAAGTCTGTGTCATCAGGAAGCACTTCTTTTATTACTTTCTTTTTGCGGTACCTAGTAGCAGGCTGAGGTCCACTTGTTTGCCTCCTTTCCAATTCCTGAGAACAAAGGTTTAGGTAATTGTAACAACTAATGTGTTTTACTCTGAAAATGACGCACCGCATAACAAAGTAGAACTACTGTGAGTCCCAATGTTGGAGCTCGGGTTATGGCGTAGGTTGTAGGGAAAGGAGGTGGCTGGCTGAGGTCTGAATCCCCGGCGGCGAGGCTGCGACGCCATGCTGGCACCCGGCGTCGAGAGCGAGAGAGACACGGGAGCAGGAGAGATTGATCTCAATATCCAGCTAACCTTATTATTTCCCAACTAATGAGTACATATAGTTCAAACGATTAACACTCAACCACTCACACTGAACTGACAAAAGCTAAACATAGAAAGGCTATTCCTGCGGGCGATCCATGGTGACCGAGCATGGCGAGTAGTGGTGACCGCACCTGCTGGCTTGGTCTCAGCTGATCGCGAGAGCTGGCATGCGCATTGGCTGGCATGCAGCGCGCCTAGCCACGAGTGTGCTTCCTCCTTTCGTACACTTGACCCACCATAACACCCAACCATTTCTAACTACAAAAGCATTACATGCATCTGATAATCTGACCCCATGCCGGTCTTTTTTCTTTCTCGAAAACGCAGGAGAGCTGCGCATCATTATATTAAGAAGATAATAAAATGGGATAAGAACCCATACAACACACGCACACAAAACCACACACAACTCTACACACACACTCCGCTGCTGCTGCTGCTGTAAAGTTAACCTTGCATGCACTCAATGCATTTTTTGAAACAAGAATAAATGAATGCATCAAAGAAACACTTGATGCAGTTACAAACTTACAATATGCGATTGCAGAAATTTTATAAGGTGTTTAGCATGACATGAATTTAAGCACCGGAGGCAGATAGGCAATGGCAATGTTGGAATGGAAGTTTTAAAACTGAATGCAGGAAAAGTTACCTTCCAAAATTTTAGAATGCTCAAGTTCTGCTTAACATTAGATGTAATCCTAGGAGGCCGCGTCACCTACAAATAAGAGACATCTTTGTTAGGATGCTCCAACCGTACTGCTGATCTGTCTCAAATTGCAGAAATCCCACCTCCTAGGTTCAAGATAAGTGATCCCAGTGGAAAATAGTCAGCTTTAGCATAAACATGAATCTTTTTAATTTGATCTTAGGTGTGATGACATTGACAAGCTAGTTCTCTAGTACTATGATGCAATAGACGAACTTGCTAGGCCTTGAATTTCCAAAAATCCTGGATTCTGATGGAAGATAGACACTAGAGTAGTTAAAAATAATCCATTTTGAAGATTTGCAGTTTCTCCATGGATCACATATACTGAAAAGCTTAGTCAACTTTGGCCTCATTATTTGTAACTACTTGTCTGAAGTTGTTATGCTAGAAGTTCTAAAATATGTAATACAGTCATACAGATATTGAATGCATGCTGACATATATATACCATGTTTTTGGACTGCTCAAAATGTTCAGACCCGACAGTTTGACTGAAGTAAGAGATCTACTTTTGATGGGCTTAGATTGTGTCGTCATTCTATTTCAGATATATTGAACAAAACATACAAGAAAAGTATATGGTGCAGGCAGTACATATGGCAACTTTGGGTTTGCAATCTGCAAGAAGTAGGATTTTTTTATAAGGTGCAAGAACTAGGTTGGGGTAGCTTTGCAAAATCATTCATAATAGTATCCTGAAAACTTGCTGAAATCTGTTTATTGCTGCAGGACCGAAGTGCTGCCGCTACCTTTCACAAAAACACAGTTAAGCAGAGAAGGATGCTCCAACAGTCCAACTGTACTCCTGATCTGTCATAAATTGCAGAATTCCTATCTCCTAGGTTAAAGATAAGTGATCCCAATGTGTTCATAATCCTAAAATGCAATGCCTTAATAACTGTTGTGATGGTATCCCATTAGCATTCATTTTTCCTGGAAGATCTATTCTTAATAGAAGGAAGCCAGGAACCAATATACTTGGCCCTGTTCGCTTGTCTTATAATCCATACTTTTCAACTTGTTTTTTCGGCCAGAACAGTGTTTTCCTATGGCAACGAATCAGTGGAAACAGTGTTTCGGCTCAGTTTTTTCAGCTAAGCGAACGAGGTCATCTTTTTTTCCCCTGGCTATTCAATTGATTGAACCTTATACACCCATCAAATTTCCTTTCTTTCTTTTTCATCTCGTTTTCCATGTTCCCACTTCCAGTAAGAAGCAACAAAAATCCTGCCTGCGAACACCGTCTTCCCTGCATTACTCCATCCCGGGCGACTATCCCGCCCAAATCCGAGGCCACGGAATCGGAATTCAGTAGGAAGGGGACTGGGCCGAGCGGAGCCTGACCTTGTTGGTGCCCGCGGAGCCGCCGCCTCTGACGCCCTTGCTGTTGCCGTTGCCCTTGGCCATCGCCACCACGGTGGTAGCGGACGCGGAGTACGTGGCCGAGCTCGCCATCCGTGTTCGCCGGCCACGCTTGCCGCTGCCCTGGCCTCCCTCTACGCTACGAGAGCACTTGTGGTGGAGACTGAACTGCAGCTTCGCGGGCAGGAAGCGAGACAGCGAGAGTGTCGGCCGTGCGGGCAGGTCCGCCGCCGCCACTAGAACGGTGGTCCGTCACTCCTGCGCCGAGGGCGTATTCCCAGAAAACCGCCTCCGTGCCAAGACCTGCTAAAAAATGGAAACAACGCCAAAACCTTTGCTGTTATTTTTGTTTGAAAAATATAAGTGAAAATTACAAATACAAGTATTGGCCGAGTTAGAGTAGAAAAATATTTCAAAATTTTTGGTGGTGCCAATTTAGGGTGCGTTTGAATTTCAGCCACACCTCAACACATCACCGTTGTGACCCGCCATAGTTTCCTACACTGGTGTTTGGTTGACACGAAAGCTTAGGCTGCCATAAAAGCTTCGGACTCATTTTGTGCCATAGATTGTGGCATTCGATTTCTCCACTACGGCTGCGGCAGTGCCACAACTTGCCCGAACTTAATTATGGCAGAGTGTGACGTATAACCAAGCAGGCCCTACTCCATGAAGACACACACTATTATGCTTGCATATCTAGACATCTGAACTTATTATCTACTCCATATTCAGAACTGTAAGTCATTTTTTATATATATATATTTTACTACACGTCTAGATATAACGTACATGTAGGTGTGTAATAACAATTTAGAAATATTAGAATAACTTATAATTTAGAACGAAGGAAGCATTTGACGTCTGTTAATTCATGCCACTGAATTGTTTCATTTTTGGGTTGCACGCGGTAACCAATGAAAAAATGTAACACATCCATATAGCCACGAGAATCATATGCTAGTTATTTGGACCTCCAGTACGTGATATAGTAATTAACAAGTTAGGACCTATATGTTGCAAATTGATAATTTGAGGACTTAGATAGCACCATCAAACTCAAGTTCAGTGACCACTCATCATGAACGTCGTTATAAGTCGTCCTACGATGATCCAACCGTGAGGGAAATTCCGTTGACTTTTCTCAGTGCATGAGTGATAGATAGCTCTGCCGATTTTTTGTGCGCGTTTCAGTGGACACGTAGAGCCGGCCAACTCGCGTTGGGTGGCTCTGGTCGAAACCGTGTCCGTTGAACTCTTCTCTTCTCTTCTCAGCTTCCATTGGTGCGTCCTTCCTAAACAAGTAAACATCATTTGTTCTTGTTCATGAGATGATGACAGGGAGTTTCCGAGCTGCAACAACCTGCAATCATACAACGGCCGGGGCAAGAGAGGTTTGTTTGGGGTCAGATCATAATTGAGCCGAGGATTAAGTTATAGATGATGATGACTATCACCCTGTTCGCTTGATCGTTTCTTTGCCTTATAAGCCGTCTGATGCTATTTTGTTATCAGAGAAAAACATTGTATCATGACTGATAAGCATGGCAAACAGAGCCTAAATAAAGCTTGTTTGGATCTCATGAATAAACCAATATTTTCACATTTCATTGTTAGATTACTTTCCAATTCCTCTAAATTCCTAATAACCAAACAGAGCCTAAGGTAGTGTTTGGATGTAGATATTGGGACCCTGGATTTGGCTTTGGCATTGGCTACCCCTGTAATCCCATTGTTTGGATGGTTCTGGAATTGGCCGGAGGAATTGGCACCCAATATCGCGCACCTCTCCCGCACGAAGGAAAGACCCGACTCGAAAAAAAGAAGCGCAAGCGAGCGACTCCAGAGAGAGACGGCGGCGATGGCGGAGGCGACGGGAGGTTGATCCCACTGCGGATGCGCTATCTGCCGGCGAGCTCTCCCTCGCGCCCTCATTCTCGTACATCTTCGACCAACCTCCATCGTTATCCCTCCCTGTAGGTCCGTCTTCTTGCTAGTATCATCTACTTCCCCTTCCTGCTCAAATCCTCCTCCTTCGATCTGCGCCTACCCTCGCCGATTCATCCTTGCTCCTTTTCCCAATTCCCTTTCGGCATCTAGATCGATAGAGGCCTTCTTTCCTTCTCCCTCCATCGATTCACTCTTTCGAAACCCTAACCCTTTTTCTCTGTTTTTTGCAAGTTACTTCTGTCAAGTGTTCGTTGTTCTTCAGTTCGATTGAAGGTATGTGAAAGGACCTAGGATGCCGCCTAGAGGGGGGGGGGGGTGAATAGGCGTTTCTGAAAATTAACACCTTTAAATGCGGAAACGATAAGTAAAGAGAGTTTCCAAAATGGAAACTCCAAATAACGAGTAGTACCACCCCTCACAAGTTAGCCACAGAGTATATAAAAGATACTAAAAGAATCTAGGAGCCAAACACCTGCAACCAAAAAGTTAGAATACAATACAATTCAGTTTGGCGCAGGGGCTAATACCGGACGTGTCCGGTATGTATACCGGACGTGTCCGGTATTCACGACTTCAGTGGAACAGCCCCGATTTTGCTCCTTTTGATTTCTATCTTCAATCCAAACTGTAGGAAACTATTAGAGATAGTAATACACACAGAGTATCTGCAGAATAGCTAAAGCAACACAAATATCAAATGAAATGCGAATTGAGACACGATATTTGTTTTACCGAAGTTCGGACTCGTTTGAGTCCTACTCTCCGTTGAGGGGGCTGCGGGCGACCCAGCGAAGGTCAGCCCTAGAGGATACCACGAAGGTCACTCTAGCCGGAGTCTTTTCCAACTCCTTTTCCTCCTTCCACTAAATGATTCCGAGGCGGCGGAATCGACCGTTACAAACTTTCCAAAGCAACCACAATCTCTCGGTTGCTCTCTGGCGACGCCTAGCCGTCTAGGACCGAAGAGTCCAAGAGTAACAAATGCGAATCACGAGATTGACAATATGCACAAGTGCTCAAGTGGTGGCTTGCTCTCTTTTTCAAATTCTCTCTTAACCCATAAATTGATTTTGCAATTTGGATCACACACTCACTAAGAGAGGGTTTAGGAGAGTTGGCAAGGCTCAAAAACGTGTGTCTATCTCAGCAGAATCAGCAGCCTCCAAAGGTGGAGGCTTGGGGGTATTTATAGCCCCCTTGAAAAACTAGCCATTTTATAGCCGTTGCAATACCGGACACGTTCGGTATGCATACCGGACACGTCCGGTATGCATACCGGACATGTCCGGTATGACTCACACTGCGCCAACGGTAACTAAGTTACAGTGAAGTTGTGAGCGTCGGAACTCCCGAAGAACGCCGGGACTTCCGACCGTCGGAACTCCCGACTCAAGTCGAAACCCCCGACCCTCAGTAATTTTTGAAAAACATGTAACTGAGTTAAAGTTAGTGAGGTGTCGGAACTCCCGACATATGTCGGAACTCCCGACCGTCGGAACTCCCGACTTACGTCGGAACTCCCGACCCTCACGGCTTTTGAAAACTAGCCGTTGGCTTCTGGTCATCCATACCGGACACGTCCGGTATGAATACCGGACACGTCCGATATGAATACCGGACACGTTCGGTATGACCAGGACAGTGAACCCTCCAAGTCGGTCGAAGTGCGACACGTCGGAACTCCCGACCCATGCCGGGACTCCCGACCGTCGGAACTCCCGACCTATGTCGGAACTCCCGATGAACCAACCTGAGAACAAGAGTTTTACAGCTGCTGGACAAATACCGGACACGTCCGGTATTGCCAGACTAGCAACGAATCAGTTAGCTCTTTTGTCGCTCAAATTCTCAAAACTCACATGGGTTGGCTTGAGCACTTATGAAACATTATCTATCAACATGATGCATCCCTCTTAATAGTACGGCATACCTATTAAACTCAAGATAAATAGGAATATGAATTTGTACCACTTGAGTTGTTCTTTTTGAATTGATGCCGTCCCTTCCAATCTTCATCAAGTAAGGGTGCTAACATGCTGATGTTGATCTTTTCACTTGAGCATAGCCATCTTGAGCATGTGACTTGATTCCATTCATCAAGTTTGAATAATCCCAAATGTATCAAGTCACTTCCATCAAATACTTCATTATAGATTTGATTCTTCACATCAATATGACCATCTTAGCTTGATTAGTACCTCAACTAAATGCAAGTACTTTCTTCTTCACCCTAGCTAGGTTCTTCGGCCGCCAAGCCGTCGCTTGCCCTTCACCCTTGCTTAGTACCTCGAAGCCTTTCCTTGCTATCTTCACCATCTCAAGCCATCAAGTCACATCTTGTTGTTGAATCATCCATTCATATGTATTGTTATCTTTTTCATTTTTATTTAGCAAGCTTCAAATATGAGACCATTCCATATGCAATCCCTCATGTCTCATTAACTAATAATCACGAGCTTGCTTTCACATAGTACATGGAAATCCCACAAGAAATAAGCCTTCAATGAATTCCATTTGCATTGTTGTCTTGTGCTTGAACTAGATTGTTTATACAACAACACATCATTTTGGCTTTCATTAAGTGCCTGTGAGATAACCTATTACCTGTTCACACTTAGCAAACGGGTTAGTCCTTTAATCACGTTGTCATTCAATCATCCAAAACCCACTAAAGGGCTAGATGCACTTTCAATCTCCCCCTTTTTGGTGATTGATGACAACTTGATTAAAGCTTACAAAATGATATAAACATTTAAACTTTTGGGTTCAATGATTTATGAGAGGCTCCCCCTTAATATGTGCTTATGATTAGAATCCACAAAATGACCTCAAATGTCAATTGCACATACTAAAACAAATAGGAGACTCCCCCTAAATCATTGCATCCGTGGGGTGCATGTGTGTGTGACAAAGAGAAACTGCGATGCATATGATAAGATATATCATACAAGAATAAATATAAAGGCATCACATCAAATATTTTCATTCTAGCATGCATAGTCCTTATGAAAATAAATATGACACATGTAATTCACACATAGCACTCATTACAAATTTTCTCAAGTCCAGAAACCACTGATATATAGATAAAGATCATGTCTCAAGAGATACATAGATAAAGCATAAGTAAGTCTCATCTCTCACATGATACAATCTATCTCAAATCCAAGATACATCAATGAAGCTCAGAAACAAACTACAGCCGGCAGTACATATCTTCAGGTACAAAGATAAGCAAATGAAACTATCCTGAAGCTTTAATCAGTCTCTCTCCCCCTTTGTCATCTATCACCACAAAGGTCCAACAATGACATACTAAGGACAAAGGGGCTACAAGCTGTCACTAATCTCTGGCATCACTCATCATCATCATCATCTCTCCCTGCATCTTCGTCATCAGAGCGGATAACACCAGCCGGACGAGAACCACCGGCACCAGATGGGTCGTAGCCACCAGAGCCGTAGTAGCCGCCACCACCTGTCAAGTCACTCCACCAATCTGTAGCATAGTCGTCGGCAGTGCTGGGACGTGACTGAGAGTGAGTAGGCACACGAGCCTGAAGTGGTAGAGTGTCAGGGTGCTCAGGTGCCTGCTGCTGCTGCTGTCGCTGTATGAACTCAACATACTCTCTATCATATCTAGCCTGCTGCTGCTCCTCAGTCTCAGGCTCACTAGCTACCTCATCTGATAGAGGAGACCTAGGAGGATCAAGCTCAAGATTAGAAGCAATTTGCTTCAAAGTCCGAGTGTCCTTCCTCCTAGCCTCCCTCTCCTTCTGCTGCCTAGTCTGGATGTCACGGCACATCCCAAATATGGAGCTGAAAAGCCTGCGGATAGGCGAAGGAGGACTGCCACGGCGTGAAGTAGAACGTGAAGGTGCATGTGGTGAAGGTGAAGCTCCTACTGGTGCACCACTCCCAGGTGCATCTGCCTCTGGTGCTGCTGCTGCTCCTCCTGGTCCTGCTGGAGGTAACCCTGTCTCAGGCAAATCTGCAATAATCTTCAGGGCCTTGTGAATCTTATCATACTCAAATGTGTGCCCTATCACCTGCTCAATCATATGCATGATATAAGGAGCAAAACCACAGCCCTTGAGGGGCCTCTCTCCAACACTCCTAATCTCGGACCAAATAAAGTCAAACACGCTGAAGGGCCGAGCATCAGGTGCCATCCTGTGGAGTAGGTTCCTGGAGTAATCAGCAATGGTGCCCTTGTCTCCACCCTTGCAGTCAATAGTCTTCCTGAACATCCTGTCCAGGTACCTGTAGGTAGGGTGAAGACCTAGAACCTTCCCCATAGTTCCTCTCTCACCACCAGGAGGATACATATATGCGAGCTGCTCAGGGGGTAACACCTGCTCGGTGTGGATCCTGTCCCTCTGGAGATCATCCTCAGAGAAGCCAAGGTGGGCGGCAAATACATCATAGTCAACACTGTACCACTGGCCCTCAAGCATCCAGTGCATCCGCCTCTCATCCTCCTCAACGAACAGAGTAGCATAGAACTGAGCTACTACCTCTGTGTTCTAGTCATGCTGGAACTCCATGATCTCATAAACTCCTATGCTCTGGCAGATGGCAATAGCATGATCAACTGAGGCCTTCTGCAACTCTCTAATATATTGCCAGTCAATCCACTGAGACCTGGCAATTACTGGGTTCCTGGTAAGAATCACACTGGAGTAGAAGTCCAAGTGAAAGGCTGTCTAGAAGCGGTGATCGTACTGAACCTTAGGTAAGCTCCTCGGATCAACCCTTCGCTCATCTCTAGCCTTCCTGGTCATACCCTTTCCCCTGTAGTCAACTCTGGGAACATAGGAGGGCACATTGGGCAGACATGTCTCAAGAAGACTATAATGCATCCCCTGACCAGGCTGGTGCTGAACTGGAGGAACTGACTCCTCCTCAATCTCCTGCTCCTCATCTGAGCTGTCACCATCTGATCCTCTGTCAGTGCTCTTCCTCTTTCTTTCATCTCTAGACTCCACTCTGAACTCATCAGTGTCTGTGTTAGAAGAAGAGCTCCCGGACCCCTCTGCATACTGAGCTGCTGCACTAGAGGCAGCCCTGGTGGACCTCCTGCTGGTCGGCTGAAATCCAGGATGCATATCCTGTCTCGCCTTCTTGTACTTCTCAAGTGCTGGATCATGCCTGTGCTTGGACCTCGGCTCCTGTCATCCACTCATGGCTGCTGTCCTATATCCAAAGATTTCCAAAGAATTTTAGATACATGCCCATAGCTTATTCTTGAATTGTAATTAGACATAGATTCTTTTATCTAAGGTTTTACAATCACCTCGACACACCATTGTCACAAGGTTGCAAAACATAGATACAGAAGAAACTGTGCCTAATCAACAATTCTAGGATAGCATTGAATCAAAGGAAGCAGAGAGCCTGCTCTGCTGTGTCATACCGAACACGTCCGGTAGCATACCGGACACGTCCAGTATGGGTGACCAGCAACCCTAACCAGGGTTCCTTGATTCAAACCAACACGGATTAATACCAAACTTTGGGCATTGCTTCTCCATCACCAATGCAGCATAATCACCAAAGGAATTTTAAAATCATGCATTGACCATGTAGATCGGACGAGGTACGTGATCAGGGTACCTTGAGAGGAGAGAAGAGAGAGCGATGTGAAATCCAAATCCACGGGCCTTCAATCCTTGATCCAAGCCTTCTCCAATGCAATCTCCCTCTCGCTCTTTTCCTTGGTGAAATCCTTGGTCGCCCTAGGTGAGAAGAAGGGCGTCGTCTGGTTGGTTTGGAGGAGGCAAGTCTGTTTGGGCCGAAGGGGTATGCTCTGTTTTTATAGTCCCGCTCATACCAGACACGTCCAGTATGAATACCGGACACGTCCGGTATACACGGGCTGGCCTAGTTTATTTCAAAATGTGTTTTCTCTCTTCCAATCCCCTTTTCTGTTATTTCTTAGTCCAAAAAGGTATATAATGTTGATCCAATCCGAGTATCATCACTTTCCTTATCTAATGCCGTAAAGTGATTTTCTCTTTTCCAAATATATGGCATAATCAATAATTTGCTTGCTTGAGAGAGATAAAGTGAGACAAAGTAGATTGTGGACTTAAGAAAACCATGTCATGTGTGATTAGCCGATCAAACAATCAAGGAGAGCTATAATCACCACATGACAGGGCTAGGTCGCAAAGACCAAGATTCAAATAGTTTTTCAAATTCACACCACCTACACATGCTAGTTATGGGTTTTGAAAAACATCTCTCCTATGTCACACAAATGCACATTCTAACATGTAAAGGGCCTTAGATGCACTTACAATACATGTATGTAAAAACATACCTTTGCCTTGAGCCCACAAGAATACCACTAAGAAGATACATGGCATGACAATCTTTATGTTGACCTTGATTGCCAAGTAATCATGCTTGATATAAATTCAATTTTTCATCCAAAGGACTACAAAGAGTGCTAGATAAATTTGTTAGTCCACAATGGTGCAAAATAGAAATTTAGCTCCCCCTAAATAAGTGCTTCAAGTATTTTGAATGACTTTCAACAAGCACTTTTATTCTTTTAAGAATTTGGGAGTCAATTTTCTATTTTGACCATAAACTAAATAAAAATTGCCATATTTAAAATTGAGTTTAAGAGATGCTTACAATCCACTTAGATTTGATAAAACACAAGCTTCTGAGTATGTTAGGGATATATGAAAAATGTATGGATCAAATACTCAGTTGCAACACAATTAGTGTTCTAGTTCTTGTAATACCGGACACGTCCGGTAGGCATACCAGACACGTCCGGTAAGAGCAGGACAGACACAATTAATTTGCTGCTTGTGATTTTTTGTTTAGCTTTAATATTTATTGTATACGAGCATCTCAACAAATAAATTACTCTACTAGAGAACGATCAAAAGCATCATATGGCAAACATGATAAATCTCAAGTGAAATTAATTAGCCACTTCCATTATTTCACAAATGTACCTATTTGTGAACTATAGAACACGAAACGAATCAAAGTGACTATCCTAAAAGGTTTAGGTACTTGTTACCAATGGTGAGGATGAAATATATGAGATGTTCATTGAATTATCTTCGGGTCAACCATATAAGAGATTATGATGAGAATTGGTTGATAGATTAAGTGAATATTGTCAATTTGCTTGCTCAACCACCCCGAAGTCTTCATCTCATCACCAAGTACCTACATCATTAACCTAAGCACACTTTGGTACCCAACTCTTGTTGGGTCCTTTTGAGTTAGTCAATAAGTGCTTAGGCACCCAAATGGCTTTAGCATTAGTTTGTGGTGAACACATCACCTTACTAGTGCTCACTCCATTTGTGGTCTTCCTAAGCATATCATTATAAACAAATGTGTTTGGCTTAGGAGTTTTACCATTTGGGCATTCATGGCTTAGATGCCACTTTCTTCTACAAGCATAGCATATGCGGCCTTTGTGTGCTCTATGCTTGCTTTGCTTGTATGGACATCTATCAACCTTGTGGCCCATCTCATTGCACCCATAGCATCTTATAGTTGCAACTTGGGCTTCCTTTCTTGCTTCTTTGTACATTGGGCATTTCTTGGTAGGATGCCCCAATTTCTTGCTTATGAGACAAGCACTTTGTCCATGACTCTTCACTTGCTTGGCCTCCTTGGTAGAAGCCTTTTGATTGGCGGCTTCAACCTTGTCGGCCCAACTCTTGTGTGGACACATAGCCCACTCATGTCCATACAATCTACAACCATAGCACATCCTTTTTCCATGTTTCTTGCTCTTGGTTGTGTTGGCCTTGCTTGAGATGTGATACTTTTGTTGGGCTTTGGAGGAAGTAAGGTTTGAACCCTTCTCAAGCTTCTTCACCATGTTATCACGGTTATCTTGAGAAGGTTGTCCTTTCTCCTTACCCTTCAACCGAATCACATCTTTCTTTAATCTTTGCACTTCTTCTTTGAGCTCTATGTTTTCTATAAGATTTAGCTTAATCGAAGATTGGCTTGCTTGAGTAGCACATTCATTAGTACAAGAAATATTTAATTGAGATGGTGTACTAGTGAGCGGATGTATGAGAGGTTGAGAGAATTTTACCGATGTAATCACAACCTCATGAGCCACCTCAAGCATGATGCTTGATTCTACTACTTCCTCATGAGAGCACTTTAGATGAACATAATTTGCTTGTAGCTCATTATACTTGCTTGATAGTTCATCTAGCCTTGCCTTGAGCTCAAAGTTTTCCTTCTCTAGTTGTGAAACACTAGAAGAGGAGTTAGTAACTAAAGCATGCTCAATTGACAATTTTTCATACCTCTCATTTATTGCCTTTAGCTCTTGCAATTTGGAGATGAGAAACTTTTCTTGATTTTGAAGCGATTGCTCTTGCTTCTCAATCTCATCTTTAAGCTCATCATTCTTTTCAACTATCTTCATGATGATGAACTTGTCTTTATGGTTGAGATGATCAAGGTTGTAGTTGTCTTCAACTTGAACATCACTCTTATCTTGATCATCTACTTGTGCTTTCTCCTTTTCTTGATCTTTCTTGTTATTCTTCTTCTTGCTTTTCTTGGCCATCAGACACAAGTGATGAGTATCATGAGATACTGAGGTTGACTCATCACTTGTTCGCCATCGGGCTTGAGCATCGCTGCAAACAGCTGCTTGCTGGTCTGCTGCCTCGGCCATACCGGACACGTCCGGTAGGCATACCGGACACGTCCGGTATGTGCAGGCAGACAGCACATCATGTGCTGCTTGCACTTCTTGCTCCAGCTCGGTGCTCATGAGGTCTTGTGAGGCTTCTTTGCTGCATGAAGACACAATGGACATACTTTCCTATTGACTCGACCTCAAGTGCATCATCGCATTTGGATTCTCCATATAACTCAACGAGTTTGGTCCAAATGAGATGAGCACTCTCCAGAGGTGGTTGTCCATTGAATATTGCCTCATCTTGAACCTCTACACTCAATGTACTCAAAATGATATTAATAGCTTGAGCATTGAGTTGCACACATATCTCTTCCTCTTTTGATAAATCCTTATAGTTACTCCAATCAACTATAGGAAGAGGTATGCTTGCAAACACAATATGCTCAACAATAGGACTAATATGTCTAAAAGCATTGAGTACATGAATTGACCAAGGTAGAAAGTTTAAACCATCATTTTGGAGAAGCACCGGCTCCAACTCGATAGGCGTCGACATCCTTTTCTCACGGCGGTGAAGCTTTAGGTGAGAACCTTGCTCTGATACCAATTGAAAGGACCTAGGATGCCGCCTAGAGGGGGGGTGAATAGGCGTTTCTGAAAATTAACACCTTTAAATGCGGAAATGATAAGTAAAGAGAGTTTCCAAAATGGAAACTCCAAATAACGAGTAGTACCACCCCTCACAAGTTAGCCACAGAGTATATAAAAGATACTAAAAGAATCTAGGAGCCAAACACCTGCAACCAAAAAGTTAGAACACAATACAATTCAGTTTGGCGCAGGGGCTAATACCGGACGTGTCCGGTATATATACCGGACGTGTCCGGTATTCACGACTTCAGTGGAACAGCCCCGATTTTGCTCCTTTTGATTTCTATCTTCAATCCAAACTGCAGGAAACTATTAGAGATAGTAATACACACAGAGTATCTGCAGAATAGCTAAAGCAACACAAATATCAAATGAAATGCGAATTGAGACATGATATTTGTTTTACCGAAGTTCGGACTCGTTTGAGTCCTACTCTCCATTGAGGGGGCTGTGGGCGACCCAGCGAAGGTCAGCCCTAGAGGATACCACGAAGGTCACTCTAGCCGGAGTCTTTTCCAACTCCTTTTCCTCCTTCCACTAAATGATTCCGAGGCGGCGGAATCGACCGTTACAAACTTTCCAAAGCAACCACAATCTCTCGGTTGCTCTCCGGCAACGCCTAGCTGTCTAGGACCGAAGAGTCCAAGAGTAACAAATGCGAATCACGAGATTGACAATATGCACAAGTGCTCAAGTGGTGGCTTGCTCTCTTTTTCAAATTCTCTCTTAACCCACAAATTGATTTTGCAATTTGGATCACACACTCACTAAGAGAGGGTTTAGGAGAGTTGGCAAGGCTCAAAAACGTGTGTCTATCTCAGCAGAATCAGCAGCCTCCAAAGGTGGAGGCTTGGGGGTATTTATAGCCCCCTTGAAAAACTAGCCGTTTTATAGCCGTTGCAATACCGGACACGTCCGGTATGCATACCGGACATGTCCGGTATGACTCACACTGCGCCAACGGTAACTAAGTTACAGTGAAGTTGTGAGCGTCGGAACTCCTGAAGAACGCCGGGACTTCCGACCGTCGGAACTCCCGACTCAAGTCGAAACCCCCGACCCTCAGTAATTTTTGAAAAACATGTAACTGAGTTAAAGTTAGTGAGGTGTCGGAACTCCCGACATATGTCGGAACTCCCGACATATGTCGGAACTCCCGACCCTCACGGCTTTTAAAAACTAGCCGTTGGCTTCTGGTCATCCATACCGGACACGTCCGGTATGACCAGGACAGTGAACCCTCCAAGTCGGTCGAAGTGCGACACGTCGGAACTCCCGACCCATGCCGGGACTCCCGACCGTCGGAACTCCCAACCTATGTCGGAACTCCCGATGAACCAACCCGAGAACAAGAGTTTTACAGCTACTGGACAAATACCGGACACGTCCGGTATGAATACCGGACACGTCCGGTATTGCCAGACCAGCAACGAATCAGTTAGCTCTTTTGTCGCTCAAATTCTCAAAACTCACATGGGTTGGCTTGAGCACTTATGAAACATTATCTATCAACATGATGCATCCCTCTTAATAGTACGGCATACCTATTAAACTCAAGATAAACAGGAATATGAATTTGTACCACTTGAGTTGTTCTTTTTGAATTGATGCCGTCCCTTCCAATCTTCATCAAGTAAGGATGCTAACATGTTGATGTTGATCTTTTCACTTGAGCATAGCCATCTTGAGCATGTGACTTGATTCCATTCATCAAGTTTGAATAATCCCAAATGTATCAAGTCACTTCCATCAAATACTTCATTATAGATTTGATTCTTCACATCAATATGACCATCTTAGCTTGATTAGTACCTCAACTAAATGCAAGTACTTTCTTCTTCACCCTAGCTAGGTTCTTCGGCCGCCAAGCCGTCGCTTGCCCTTTACCCTTGCTTAGTACCTCGAAGCCTTTCCTTGCTATCTTCACCATCTCAAGCCATCAAGTCACATCTTGTTGTTGAATCATCCATTCATATGTATTGTTATCTTTTTCATTTTTATTTAGCAAGCTTCAAATATGAGACCATTCCATATGCAATCCCTCATGTCTCATTAACTAATAATCACGAGCTTGCTTTCACATAGTACATGGAAATCCCACAAGAAATAAGCCTTCAATGAATTCCATTTGCATTGTTGTCTTGTGCTTGAACTAGATTGTTTATACAACAACACATCATTTTGGCTTTCATTAAGTGCCTGTGAGATAACCTATTACCTGTTCACACTTAGCAAACGGGTTAGTCCTTTAATCACGTTGTCATTCAATCATCCAAAACCCACTAAAGGGCTAGATGCACTTTCAGTATGTACCGCCTAGATTGATGTGCTGTTGGTGTTTCTGAATGATTTTTTTTAATTTCATGTCTTGCTCTTTAAAAATCATGTGTGTGCCTGTGTGCATTGTAGCTGTACTATGTCGGATCTTGAGTTGGTTTCCTTCATTAATGAAGAAAATAAAAGGAGCAAAAGGAGGAGGATTATTTTCACAGAACTATACTTTGAGGTAGTTGTTCTTGGGCTGGCATATCTTAGTTCGCAGCGGGGGCCAAGGGATTTAGGGTGCTTTAATGGTGATGAGACATACTCTTAGGAAGTATTTGTTGAAGGAAATGTATAATGGTTATGAAGTTACATGCTATGATGAGCTACGTTTAACTAAAAGAAACTTTCATGACTTGTGCATCATGTTGCGTGAAAGGTGTGGTCATCGTGAGAGTGTTTATGTCGCTATGGAAGAAAAGGTTGTTATGTTCTTGCAGGTAGTTAGGCATGGTCTAAAAAATGAGGTTGTTACGTGGCACTTTATAAGCGCTGTTACGTAATATCGAACTGCCTATGTATGCATGCTGTTATGGCCCCTTTTAAATTAGGTGTTGTGAAATGTCGTGGTACTTGTAAGAGAGTTGGAATATTGATCAAGTATTGACTCTATAATAGATGCTTGTGATCAACATTTATGTGCTGCTGTCATCGATTATTTTCAACGTTTTTAATGATATTATTTCAGTTTGTACTATTTTTTTAATATTTTCATGTTTTTTGTGTACAGTGATAATATAATCATCCAATAAATGTGCAAGTTGTGAAATAAATATTACATCATTGTAGACAACCCAGACTACAATTCAATGTTTGTACATCAAAAAGGAATTGGAATTGGTTGATTCCAGCAATCAACTACTTGCACATCCAAACAATGGCATTGGTATTTGAGGTCATTTTCAATTCCCCTCAGCTTTGGTATTCTAGGCCAATTCAATTCCTCAGCCTCAATATCTACATCCAAACATAGCGAGATTTGTAAGCACTCAAATTGTTTCGTTCGTCGTTTTTTAAGAGCGGTCCTAATATTCAGCCATTGATTGCTAACAAAAAAAAAACTACTCTACATGATAACAGCAGGCAAAAGAATCACAGTTAAAAAAATTCAAATCACCACAATATACTCCACTTGGGAATACAATTATTCATGGCTTTTCTATTAGGAACGCTATGGTAGGCTTTTTTTTTTTTGACACAAGACAAGAAAAAGAGAAGTGAGGTGGCCCAAGGTGCACGCGTGGTGTGGCCGTACCATTTGCTCGTACGCACTTGGTCTCCTCCACTCCGGCTTGGATCTTCCGTTCTAAGGCGAAATCCACAGCCGGCGGACAGCCCACAGGCCAGGCAGCAAGCAAGCCGCCAAAGCAACAAGAGCAGGCGGGATCGGAGGCGCCAGCAGAGAAAACAACACCGAGTGGCGGCGAAGCCTACGAGGAAGAAGCTAGGAGCAGCAGCAGCAGCAGGCAGCGAGACAACGAGGCGCGCGACGAGGCAGCCAGCAGCGGCAGAGTCACGTAAGCCGATCGATCGACTACACCCACGTCGGAGGGAACACGGGGGGCGGAGGTCCCGAGGGGAGAGGCGATGTCGGGGCGTCGGCCGGCGACGTGGGAGCAGGCCGCCGACGACTACGACTACCTGTTCAAGGTGGTGCTGGTGGGCGACTCCGGCGTGGGCAAGTCCAACCTCCTCTCCCGCTTCACCCGCAACACCTTCTCCCTCGACTCCAAGTCCACCATCGGCGTCGAGTTCGCCACCCGCACCATCCAGGTACGCCCGTACCGTGCTGCTGCATGCATCCTCTGTCCACCACCACCACCGCTTCTCGCTTGACCGGCCGGCCGGCCATGACTGCCTCTGCCTGCTCTGCTCAACTCTACTCTCATCGATCGATCACGATCACAGGTGGACGGGAAGACGGTCAAGGCGCAGATCTGGGACACGGCGGGGCAGGAGCGGTACCGCGCCATCACCAGCGCCTACTACCGCGGCGCGGTGGGGGCGCTGCTGGTGTACGACGTGACCAAGGCGGCCACGTTCGAGAACGCGGTGCGGTGGCTCCGTGAGCTCCGGGACCACGCGGACGGCCGCGGCGCCGCCGTCATGCTCGTCGGCAACAAGACCGACCTGGCGAAGCAGCGCGGCCTCCGCGCCGTGCCGCGCGGGGACGCCGCCGCGCTCGCGGAGAGGGAGGGCCTCTCGTTCGTCGAGACCTCCGCGCTCGACGCCACCAACGTCGACGCCGCGTTCGAGACCCTGCTCACGGAGATCTACCGCGCCGTCAGCAGGAAGGCGCTGGCCGCCGCCGTGGCGGCGGCGGATGACGAGGCGAGAGCCGTCGGGGAGGGGCAGGCGATTCAGGTGTCGTCGGCCGGCGACTCCGGCGGCCTCACGGCGCGGTGCTGCGCGTTCTAGACTTCTAGCCATGCCAGCTTGTGTAGCTTGGTATGGTAGTGATCGTCAACAACATCGGCTATTCTTCGTACGTATAGAAGGGGGGAAAATCAAAATGAATGTTCCAGGGGAAGAGTAAAGAATTGGTTTCGGAAGGGAAATTCCTCGTTGTGCACATATATGGGTTTGCATATTTGCATTGCATGTTATTAGGGCTGCTGCAGGTGTTGTTATAACTTATTATACTCTGCTTCTTCTTCTTCCCCACTGTTGTTACTTCTCTAGTTATCTGAACCACTGACCGTCAACTGCTGCAGTATTCACTTTTACACTGTCCTAATTCAACGACGAGTAAAATTCATAAGCGGTTCCTAAACTTGCAGAACAGTGTCATTAAAATTTTGATATTTGAATCTCTAAATCTGTACGGTGACTATCGGATCTCTCCCTTTTTTTTTGTGACTGACTCCAAACTATCGGACCTTGATGTTTTAAGTCACTAGATTTGTACGGTCCGCATGTTTGGTACAACTTATAATCTGATTATAGCCAAAATAAGTTGAGATTATATATTAAGAGCCAAACTGTATATTTTTTACTGTTTTTTTCCGGCCACTTCTCCCTACAACATCTAATTGTACTAAACACAGAAGCTGAATGAGATCAGTTTTACTTTGACCGTGATTTTACCTCATTTGTACAGTTTCTTAGAGAATAACCTTTTTTATCGCTCTACACCAAAAAGACTTGAGACATACAGAGACAACTGCTCAATTTACTGAAGGAAAACCAGCTGAGAACAGCGGTGAATTCAGAGGTATATGCAGATGCAGAGCAGGCAGGAGACGTCTCGAGTGACACAAGTACCTAAGCTAGAGCGGCGGCTAGCACGTACTATACGCATACGCAGAGGGAGCCGTGCAGGAGGAAGTGACCAAAGCGTGCCTCCTCCTGGTCCTGGACCGACGTGCGCATGGCGGCAGCCGGCAGGCCCTCGCACGCAGCTGCCCGCCATGCACCGCACCCGTCCGTCTGCCACCACCCTCGCCTGTCCTTATCCCCGGCCGGTCCGTTCCTCAGACTACAGAAGCACAACTCGGCTTCGTCAAGTGACTACTCCATCTCCTCCATTCGATCTCTTCTCCCTCACCTCATCCACGCAGCATTCTCATTCAGAGTAAGATCATTGCAGGCTGCAGGGATCAGGTGTGGATCGAGTTGACAGGGAGTGATCGATCGAGGGAAGGGCTAAAGCTAGGATGGATCGGTTGGTGAACGCGGTGATGGACCTGGTGGTGCCGCCGGCGAGCATGGTGATGCTGGCGTTCGCGTGGCCGACGCTGTCGTTCCTGCGCGGCGTCGAGTGGGCGCTCAAGACCCTCACCAAGGAGGACATGCTTGGCAAGGTCGTCGTCATAACCGGCGCATCCTCCGCAATCGGCGAGGTACGTATCGTACGGCAGATTCGTTAATTCGTTCAGATCAATTAGTTAGTAGCATGACACACGACGACGACGGCCACCGCATGCGACGCAGCAAATCGCGTACGAGTACGCGCGGCGGAACGCGAGCCTGGTGCTGGTGGCGCGGCGGGAGCAGCGGCTGTTCGGGATCCGCGACAACGCCCGGCAGCTGGGCGCCGGCCAGGTCCTCGTCATCGCCGCCGACGTCGTCAAGGAAGAGGACTGCCGGAGGCTCGTCGCCGACACCGTCAGCTACTTCGGGCAGCGTGAGTCGTCAAATGATCCTCTTTAATTTGTCTGCAACTGCAACCCTTGCCTTCTTCTGACACACACCTGGGCATGCATGCGTGGGCAGTGAACCATCTGGTGAACACCGTGAGCTTGAGCCACGACTTCAGCTTCGAGGAGGCCGGCGACACCACGGCCTTCCCTCACCTCATGGTATGGTGGTAGGATCGTCTGATCAGCATGCATGTCGTCATGTCAGAAAGACAGAATCTAAGCGCAACTCATGAATGCAGGACATCAACTTCTGGGGCAACGTGTACCCGACCTACGCCGCGCTGCCCTACCTCCGGCGGAGCCACGGCCGCGTCGTCGTCAACGCGTCCGTCGAGAGCTGGCTCCCCATGCCCAGGATGAGCCTCTACTCTGTATGATGACAAGCCTGCTTTTTTCCCCCCTTCTTCTTGTCTGAACTCTGAAGAAGAAAGCTGTTTGCCGCAACTACTGATGATGTGGCACGGCACGGCAGGCGGCGAAGGCGGCGGTGGTGGACTTCTACGAGACGCTCCGGTACGAGGTGAAGGATGAGGTGGGCGTGACCGTGGCGACGCACGGCTGGGCCGGCGGCGGCAAGTTCACGCTGGACCACCAGGAAGGCGCGGCGGAGGTGCAGTGGAAGCAGGAAGAGCGGGAGGCGGCGGCGCTGCCGGGGGGTGGGCACGTGGAGGCGTACGCGCGGGCACTGGTGGCCGGCGCCTGTCGCGGCGACGCCTACGTCAAGCGCCCCAGCTGGTACGACGTCTTCCTCGTCTTCCGCGTCTTCGCGCCCGACGTCCTCGCCTGGACCTTCCGCCTCCTGCTGTCGTCCACGCCCGCCGCCGCCGGCCCGACCACGAGCGCGATCACCGCACGTCGCCCGCCTCCCGCCGCTCTTCCGGCCCCGCCGGTTCGCCCGCTGCTGGAGTACACGCCGGTGGCGGCGTCCCGGAGGCCCGCGCACCAGGTGCAGAAGCTGGAATGACGACTGCGCGCGGTGGACGCGATCGATCGAGAGATTCGAGACAGAGCTTCCATCTCTGGTGTTGTGATGATCGATGCGACGATGTGACCTCTGCTAGTGCTATTGGCAGTGCCATTGCATTTGTGTGTCGAGTTGTCGACGACGTCTTTGTACCTATCAAACTATGAACTGATTTTGGCGGGTGTGTTTTTGAATAAAACGAAGGAGGTTACGTCATGCTTATAGAAATCAAATTACGAACTCACAGGAATCAAACAGTGGTCGTGCCGGAGTGGTTATCGGGCATGACTAGAAATCATGTGGGCTTTGCCCGCGCATGTTCGAATCCTGCCGACCACGTTTTATTCTCTTTTTCCGGTCCTTTTAATTAAAATCGGTTCCAAGTTTTCTTTTTAAAATTTATTTCCCCTTGTTTTTCGCTTCTTTTCTTTAGTCGTTTCCAAGCTTTCTTTTTAAATTTCTCTTGCAGTCAAAACAGACAAAATATTTTGTACCGTGGATACAGTTTGCACCCAATTTTTTTTCCCTAAATTTTGCCAACCACCTTTCTAAAGGTGTGGCCGTCATGTACATCCGTCAAGATTTCTTTAAAAAGACTGGAAAAAGCATCACGTAGGGCCATTCTAGTTCAAAATTGAACAAAGGAGAATTGTTTGGCATAGATGGTTCCCTTGTTTTTTTAAGAATAAATGAGTAGGATCAGTTGTTGCTTTAGTATACTCCGTGAACGGTGACTTATTTGACTGTAGTGGGTAATTTTGTTTTTTTTTCTCTAATTAGTGTGGTAATATCTAGGCCTTGAGATTGAACACAATTATTTTTCGTCCAGAACTCCAGATACAAAGCTAATAGATAGATCGAAGGTAAATTCAAAAAGTTACCTTCTGCGTATAAATTGTATTTAAAAAAAAGAAAAACAATTTCTTGGGGTTGCCTCAAAAAGCTGCACAAGTACCCTTGTGTCGGTGACCTTCACTAAATAAACAAACCAAGTAAAGTTCAATATGCTCGTATTTGAGAGGCTCCAGCAAGCAAGGGTGCGGCGGAGGAATTGCTTTGCTTGGTGGCCGCGCGAAAGCGCTACAGCACGCATGTATGTCACACGGTCTCGCGTTGTCGTATATATATAAATAAATCCAACACCTGAATGAAATCCGGCCAGGATCGGAACCACCACCGGCGCCGCCGCCAGCGCGCATCACAAAATTCATTCACAATGACGAGTGCACGTCGGCCGTCTGATGGCGAAATCATCCAGTAAACAACAATAACAACAATGGCCGGAGCCGGAGCTGCTAGGGGTACAGCTGATAGACCCAACCTTACCGACGACAACGAAGAACAAGCTGCTGCTGCTCATCGGAATCGGAGCAAGGAGGAGGAAGAAGATGCTCGCAAGAAGAAGGAAGAAGCAGAGGCGGCGCTAGCGGTATTCTTAGGTATTAATTCCTTGGAATTCCCTTGTTTTCTGTAACACGTACAATTAATGATTTTGTATTATTGTGCATGTGTATTACAGTATATATTAAGATGTCTAGTACGTTCAATCAGTGCTGTGTTTTTTTGGAATTCTTACCCCCCGCGTAATATATAGAATGCTGGCTCCGTCACTGGAAAGAAGGAAGAGGAAGAAGATGCTCGGAAGAAGAAGGAAGAGGAAGAAGATGCTCGGAAGAAAGAAGCAGCAGCTCGCGCTTCGGGGAAGAACTGCTTCGAGAGGCACCTCGACAAGCTGTTGGAGTCAATCAAGAAAGACTGGCAGAAGTGGGAGGTGAAGAAGGATGCTCTGGACAAGATGCGCGAGTGGCTGATGGTGCTGGCCACCCTCGCCGTGTCCATCACCTACGCCGCCGGCCTCAACCCGCCAGGCGGCATGTGGCAGGACGACAGCCCCGGCCACCACACCGCCGGCACGCCGGTGCTGCAAACCAACGCCCCCTCGCGGTACCTGACGTTCTACTACACCAACGCCATGTCGTTCGTGACGTCGCTCGTCATAGTCGCGCTGCTCCTCAACCGGAAGCCGAAAGTCCAGTTGCTCCTCTTTGTCACCTTGCTCGACCTCATGTGCCTCGTGGTGGCCTACCTCGCAGGAACCACCAGTGGAGTGGTGTTGTCCATCCCGCTCATCTTGGTCGCCGTCGGCGCCTCCATCTACGTCGCCAATAGGTGGGTACCGGATGCGTTTCCTGTTTCAAATTACAAGATGCATGATTTGATTTTTCTGGTTATATATATATATATATATAGCTTTTACTTTATATATAACACAAACACACACACACAATGTCCAACAACATTCTACTACGACTAGAGTAGGACTAATAATATATATAGTGGCTACCTCTTGTTGTTTGCAGGTTACTGTTTTGGGTGCTCGCCAGTGCACTTTTCGCCCTGGTCCACTGTTTGGCCTGCATCGCCGGCATCATAATGGCATGTTTTTTCGACAAAGGCAGAGGCAAGCGGGATCGTAGTGTCGCCGTGACTGTGACGACTGGATCCGAGCAAAATGACAGGGTCAGTCGTGTTTATAACCATTTGATTTGATTTGATTTAAATGTTTCTGCATGTCCTCCGTCCACAATATATATAATCTCTCATCTCATGCAGCATGAGCGGGTCTAACCACATATGGTGAAGCATGCTGCACATCACGCGCGTCTAATACCATCAGCAGCTCAAGCTCCACGATCGTACTGCGCATGCATGCACTGATGCACCCCGTCTTAAATCAATCAGCGGCGCCATCCTCTCCTCCGCCCTCGCCGATTCTCGACACCTCCGGCCGATTCACTTTCACAATCACAAATGTAAATAAATAAATAAATTAATTAATGCAATTGACGCCTCCTATCTAGTCGTCATGCTCGTATGTCAGTATGTGTAATAATACAATAATAATAATGTTTTATTAATTGATTACTCCCTCCATTCCTAATTATAAAATGTTTTTGTTTTTCTACATACATTGCTTTCTCCCTTTTAGTGTTCCTATCTGAACCCTTTTATTTTTAATTTAATTCCAGTGGGGGCGTAAGCCCCTCCTGTTCTCTCAAAAAAAAATTATAAGACGTTTTTTGTGGAGTCACTCCTAACCTCTCGCCCTCACTTAAGGACACGAGGGGAGAGGCTGAGGGTTTCCCACAGGTGAATGACTAGACTAACGTGAAGGGATGAGCGGGGGTACAGGAAACCGAGGAGATGGAAAATTGCGGATTAAATATCTATTAATTTATCTAAAAAAGTTTAACCTGTTTCTTACACGAGCGCTCCGGGCATTTATAGGCCATACCCGAAGACGCAGTGGAATTACATTAGGGTTAGACCCTAGCCGGTAAACGCTATACAAGAGCCAGGGGTACGGTGGTAATCTTCTTTCCTCAGCCAACCACTCCCGGGTCCAATTGCTGACGGGACGGATCCTTCCCGCGGCAGGTAACGACCTTCACGTGCCCCCAGCGAGGGTTTGTTCGCCATCACCGTCTTGCGACCTTCTCGCCACGCTCCTCCAGCACAGCTGACCTTCAATCGTGCCCCCTGAACACAGATGGAAAAAGCCGATCAAGGGTACCCTCGTCGCGGGGGTGGTGCCTAGGACGAGGGCGGGTTAGTTGAGCCAACGCTAGGTCGAGGGTTAGGGGAGGAGCGGTGCCGAGGGTACCTGCCCCCAACATTTTTGTTTTTCTGCATATATTGCTTTTACTATATATATATATGGATCTAGCATAATGTGTATCTAAGTGTATTGTAAAAGCTATGTATTTATCTAGAAAAACACAAAACGCCTTATAATTTGGAATTAAGGTGGTAATAATAAAAATACGGCCAATGCAATCTGTCTGATATATAGTTCCAATAATTAACGGTATGGGATGATGATGGTTATTAGACTGCTAGGAATGAATTTATAATAATTATTTGGTCTAAATACCCTCGCTACTATACACAAACATCCATCTGTATGCATACGCTTTATTCTTGTCCACTTCAAGATATATGATGACTAATCAAACAATCTCAACCGTAGGGTAAAGAGTTTACATTGCTTATGTTTACTTGAACTTTTTTTTCTTATACGTAGGAAGTAAGATTTTTATTTTTGCTACAAATCAATAAGTTGTTATCAAGTTTAGCATATCCATGCAAATACAGAATAAGCAAATGAAGATAATCACTCAATGTATTTTTTTAAACTGTCACTCAAATGTATTTTAGAGGAAAAAAAGATCCTATTTTATTGAAAACCTCAAAAATAATAAGGAGGGACAACTAGCGGGCGCTCATTGTGCATCACTAATTACTTTTAAGTGGCAGGCACCAAAGACCACTAAGGGCCCGTTTGTTTCGTCTGATTCCCGGCCAGATCGCTTCCTGGTGGTGGGTGGCCCATATAAAATACGTCAACGTTCCTGGCCGGATCCGTTCCGGCGCTCCATTCCGTGTGAAACGAACGTGCCCTAAGACAAAAATGAATTTTAGAGACCCCCCCCCCTCTTTTTTAGAAATCATTATTGCTTGAGCCATCCTTGTAAAATATATATACAGGACCAACTAACGGACACCCTAAAAATCTATTTTCAGAGCGTATGCTAATAACACCGCAAGCCCCCTAGAAATAAAAATTTCTAGAGGCGAGCGATAGGTACATGACATGGTACATCTTTACTGTAACGGACCAATCATAATTATAATAGGTCTTCTAAAAAAAGTTCCCCGTTAAAGACTACAACCATTGTGCACCAACGAAATTGTACCCAGGATTACTGTATCATTACAATCTATGTCTTCTAATCCTTTTCTCACAGGCTTCAACTTGATCCGATAGCCAACGTTATTTGGATCTCCCCCACCCAGGCTTCAACGGACGCCTCACACATCCCGCAGGCTACGGTAAAATGGAAACCGATGGAAGTCAATCAAGGCAAATATGAAAGTCAATCAAGGCAAATAGGAAGGAGAGATTCGTGACTCCGATCAAGGCAATTTCCAGAATTGTCATTATAATGGAAAAACTCACGCCGAGCCCGGCCCCATCTGACGCGCCCCTTCCAAACTCTCCGTGCCGTTCTGGTATTGCGTCAATAAGGAATGGCGACAGACCTGCCAACATACCCACTCGCATGTTTCCGTCAAGAACACGTGGGACCTGGTTTGATGACCCCACGCGTCAGTAGGAGCAGTGGAGCGTCTGCAGCGTGGCTAAACCTGGAAAGGTCTACCCCTTTCTTCTCATAAAATACCAACGATGGCACCCTGGACAAGGAAGCAAAACAGGTCACTTACAGTCCAGGCCCACGAAGAGGAGATCGATGAAAATGTTTAGCTCATTTGGTTTTGCCTATTTTTCAAAAAAAGAAGAAGAAATATCCGGTTTCATCCTCCAAAGAGAGGAGTTAGACCACTGTGTTACAAAAGTTACACACTACACGCCCCGACCGAGTTTACAAAATAAACGAACCGACTTGACACATGATTATGAAAATAAAAGCCATTATGAAATAGAATACGCAAGCTAGAGACAATTAGTTTTGTTCTAATTTTTAGATATATAGCTTTTGCTATGCACCTAAATATACATTATGTCTATATACATAGTAAAAACTACTTCATCCATTCCAAATTATAAGTCGCTTTGATTTTTTTGGTATATCCATTTTGTTATGCATCTAGATATAATAATATGTCTAGATACATAGCAAAATGGATGAACCAAAAAAGTCAAAACGACTTATAATTTGGAATGGAGGGAGCATGTATCTAGAAAAGCTAAAACGATTTAAAACAGATGGAGTACTTAAAACTTACTTGATAAATCAATTGATTATGCCAAGAAGGAATGTTTTTTTTCTTTTGTCCAATAATTTTTATTAGTTAGCTTTCTAATACCCGAAAAGCATCTGAAGAAAGGAAAACAGGATGGGAGAGAGGGAGAAATCGAGGAACAACCAGATAAATATCCATCGCGGTTGCGCACATATATTTACGACTATATCTACTATTTAATTTTAAAAAAGATCAAACACAATCTTTTCTTTCATTTATCAAAAGTGAATTATAGAGTTACTTTAAGAAGCTATATCTACTTTAAGCTTGGTACGGCATCTTTGATTATTTTGGATGAAGTTTGCATGAAGTGGCCATGAAGATCTCCAAGACATGTTTAAGGATTTAGGTAGATTGTAAATTATATGGTTAATGCGAGAAATAACTTTATTATGCCTGGTTACATGTAAGTGTTTCCTGGATTGTATATACATGGTCATATACAATCGTGTGAAAGTTGAACTCTGGAAAAAAAATCGTCGTTTGATTGCTTTCATATACATCCCTGAAATGAAGCCATAACGTTAGCACGGGCACTATACTTGTCAGGGAAGACATATCGGATTGCGGAGTCTACCTGAGGTCTAGTTTTGTAGCATTATGGTATTGGAATGACGTGTGAAAATGCTCGGCCATTTGTCCCCCATCTCATGCTAACATGTATTTTGGTACGTATAACCCACAAGATGCATGTCTACAATGTAATCTATCAGTAGTTAGTTGCAGTAGAGGAATAATTTGGATTGGAAAAAAAATACCTTTCTATAACCCATAAGAATGCATGGCTACAATGTAATGTATCAGTAATTAGTTGCAGTAGAAGAATAATTTGGATTGGAAAAAAAGTACCTTTCTATTTGGATTTGTCTCTAGTGTTGTATTATCGTATATAATGCCATTGGCCATTGCATTTTGCATGTCTTTGTGCCAAACTGTGAACTGATTTTGGCGGCTGTGTTTGAATAGAGCGCTGGAGGTACGTGGTGTCCATATATGTCTTGTGAATTAGAAATATACGTACAGACATAAAACAGTGGTCATGCCCGGAGTGGTGATCGGGTATGGCTAGAAATCATATGGGCTTTGCCCGACTACTCCCTTTTATTTTCTTTTTTGGAGTTAGACTTTCTTTTCTTGTTTTGTGTCAAAACAGACAGAAAGAGATAAAGAGTATAGATGTGTGTGACTAAGGCTGGACGAAAAACTCGAAGCTCGTTAGCTCGCTCGGCTCGTGGCTGGCTCGACTCGGCTCGGCTCGGCTCGTTATGATAACGAGCCGAGCCGAGCCAAGATTTTAGCTCGTTAGCTATAACGAGCCAACTCGAGCCAGCTCGCGAGCCGCTCGCGAACTAAATGAGCCAAGCTTCCAGGAAAAAAAGTATCATTTAAGGTTGTTAGATGCATGAATACTATAGTATTTTATTATACTTGTATATATATTAGCGCATATTAATTTTTTTATTCGATTTAAGGTTGTTAGATGCATTTCTTTTGTATTATTATTATTCTCAAACTTTAGATAAATGCAAATATTATATTTTGTGTATTTTTTATACCTGGCTCGTGAGCTTAACGAGCCAGCTCAATCTTTTAACGAGCCGAGCCGAGCTAGCTCGTTATCTTAACGAGCCATAACGAGCCGAGCCGAAACGAGCCGAGCCAGCTCGTTATCCAGCCCTATGTGTGACAGAGATGAGTGGTAAATGGCTTGAATAACCAAGGATATTTTACTGCTTCCTCCATTCTGAAATATAAGATATTGAAGCATTTAAATTTTGTCCCAAGACATTTGAGGTGAATTAATTCCACCAATGACATTCAATTTGATGGCAATCCAACCATGCTTCTCTTAGGTCGAGAGCATGAGCTATGGGTCTAACACTCAGGAAGCGTTTGGTTGGTGCTTTTGTAACCTAAATGGATAGCGAAGCAATTGCATTCGATTTTGTTTTGTTTCAGCTTAGCCTGCAATCCTATACCCCGTAATCATTATATTTTGTTTTGTTTCAGCTTAGCCTGCAATCCGATACCCCGTAATCGGATACCAACCCATATAAAGTGTGGTAGAACCACTCGAAATAACTCACTTACGGAGGCATTCGTCTTCCACCAGACACTAAGCACCCCGAAAGCAAGCTACAACGGGCGGCTTTCGTCGGGCACACCCCAAGGGAGAGCCTGAAAAGTCCATATTTTTCCTCAAGGATCCAATAATGAGAACGAGTTACAATACTTAATACATTTCATACATCCAGAGTTCTTAGAAATTCATTATTACATTGCCAAATTCAGAGTGCGGAATATTAAACAGCGGAATGATAATAAACATCTATCGATAATGAACAAGGATCCGTCTGTGCCCACCAGAAGAATCCTTCACACAATGGGTACTCCTCAAGTTGAACTTGCAACAGAGGGTAAATAAACTCTGAGTAAATAATGTACTCGCAAGACTTATCCGACTAGTGGGAATAATTTTCCGACTCAAAGGGATATGATAAACTTTTATGGTTTGCTGGGTTTCTTTTTGCAGAAAGCAATACTAATAGTGAGTCCTTATTTAGGTTATTATTAGCAGTCATGATTAATTCTTTATCTAGCCATTCTAAGTAAGCACATGTTCTACCTTCAAGCAAGAGTTGAGCAATCAGTTCCATTTCATCACCATTCATCTTTTCAGTTCTTGACTACAGGTGCTAGACCGTAGACAAGCCGTACCGGATTGCCCGGTGAATCACGAATCAATGCCTCTAGCTGGGTACCCTGAAAACACACGCCCCGCTTGTACCCCAGGCACAAGTAGGACCAACCCATCACCCTCCTTTCACGGGGTCTAGGTCCCCGTCCAAACTTGGACTCTAAGCCCCCGCTCCTAAGTCTAGGACTTAGTGCGGTGCAAGGACCTCCACCATCCCCACCTCCAATCAATCGGTCTAGAAAGAGCCGGAACCCGCGACAAGAGAGCAACAAGTCTTTCCTGCGCCCATACCCAAGTATGTGCTCGGGATAATAAATCTGTGACTTGCCTAGAGACCTATGCAACGGCTGGTCCTTAACCGATATAGACAGGGAAAAAGTGTAACCAAACTATGCCCTATTGGTCACAGGACACAACCTCTTACACCCACCAATACCCAAACCATATCCCTGCCCGGTCTCCATTTTCCTTTCCATCCTTTTATCATAAGTGATCATAATTTTCACCTATTGTGAGTAACGATAGGTTACTCATGCTACTGATACCTTGAGCATAGCAGCTACTCGACCTATACTAGTAGGACTCATAGGTAAGTATATCTATGCATGTAGTTTTCATAAAATACCTGTAACATAAATGCACATCATATATATATTCAGTAATCATTCAAAAATAGGGGTTATGCACCGGGGCTTGCCTTGGGTAAGCGGTGGGTCAACAAAGTCAGCAACGAATGGCTCCAGGGCTCCCTCCTATACGAGAACCTCCTCCTCGTACTCCTCAATAATCTTCTCGTAGTCCTATTCGTCCTGTAGGTACGAACTCTACCAACTCGTGATCTACATGTATGAAATAATGATGCAACACTTAGTAATACGGCAACAGCAACTCTTAAAATAAAAACAACAACTCTTAAATAAAATACATCTATCAAGCTACTAAGCTAGTTCTACCGACCAAGGATGCTAAGTTACCTACTATTACCCCTAACAAATATGAAGCATGACATATGTTATCTTAGCAACTAAAGGCATTCTTACTCTTAATACTGATTTACTCTACATATGATAAAATAAGGAATACTAGCTATTCTATTTATCAACCTACTCTAGGGCTATCAAAAATTATAGTAAGCACATAATAATCTAATGAGCCTACTGTAAAAAATTCATGGCTAAAGCTATCACCAATTTGCCACAAAAATTCCTACAAATATTAAGCTAGATAATACTAAGCTTTCTAAAGTGAATTTATGAGTCTATCATTACCATAGCTAACTGTAAACTAACTACACCAACAGATAGATAACATTTTTGTGAACCTAACAAATTTTGTTTCACTATTTTTGGACATCTACAACATTTACTATCTTTTTCCAAAGATCAGCTAAAAACTAAATTGAATAAATCCTTTACTAATTCACTGGAAAAATGAAAAACCTAAATCTACTGCGTGGCCCAAAGCGCGAGTGGCTCAGCCCACTCTGACGCAATGCGTGCGCGCACATGACGCACGGCGTGGCCACGCGGGCGCTGCCCAGTCCGCGTGATGACATCCCGCGACGGGGAGGACCCGCGCACGTCAGGTCATCTTGCGAAAATGCCCTCGGCCTACCCGGTAATCACGCGAGCACTTCCGCTAGTCTACTATCTTACAACTACGCCCCTCCCCCTTTCCATCTTTACCACGGTGAAAGGTCCTAATATGGCTAGAGAGGGGGGGGTGAATAGCCTATTAAAAAATCTATAAATCAACTAGAGCAATTTGATTAGTATGACAAATAGCGTAATGCAAACTTGCTCTAGCTCTACAAGAGTTGCAAGCCACCTATCCAATAATTCTAGTTGCAATGATTACTTAGGCATACAAGCTTGCTAAGTAACTACTCACTAAGAGCTCTCAATCTTGCTACTCTAAAGAGCTCAACTAGATGAATGTAAATAAGTGAGTAGGGTGTATTATACCGCCGTGTAGGGGATGAACCAATCACAAGATGAATATATAGCCAATCACCGGGAGAATGCCAAAGATAAGAGACAATCGATTTTCTCCCGAGGTTTATGTGCTTGCTAACATGCTACGTCCCCGTTGTGTCGACCAACACTTGGTGGTTCGGCTGGCTAAGAGGTGTTTCACAAACCTCATCCACACAATAGGACACAACTGACCCACAAGTGAGGTAACTCAATGATACGAGCAATTTACTAGAGTTACCTTTCGGCACTCCGTCGGGGAAGGTACAACTCCCCTTACAATCATCAGAGATGGCCACGAATAATCACCAACTCGTGCCAATCCTCCACCGCTGCTCCAATCGTCTAGATGGTGGCAACCACTAAGAGAAATAAGCAAAATCCGCAGCGCAACACGAATGCCAAGTGCCTCTAGATGCAATCACTCAAGCAATGCACTTGGATTCTCTCCCAATCTCACAAAGATGATGAATCAATGATGGAGATGAGTGGGAGAGCTTTGGCTAAGCTTACAAGGTTGCTATGTCAATGAAAATGTGCAAGAGAATGAGCTTGAGTCAGCCATGGGGCTTAAATAGAAGTCCCCACAAAATAGAGCCGTTATACCCCTTCACTGGGCATAACGTGGGCTGACTGGACGCTCTGGTCAGACTGACCGGACGCTAGCCCTCAGCGTCTGGTCGCCCGATGGACTGCCACGCGTCACTAGCTTCAAACGTTGTTCGTCAGATTTCAACGGCTACAAAGCTGACTGGATGTTCCAGCAAAACTGACCGAACGCTGAAGCCCCAGCGTCCGGTCGTTTCCAGTAAGCTCCCCGAGGCATATTTCTTCGACCAGACGCGTCCGGTCCACCTTGACTAGACACAGACCAGTGTCCGGTGTAATACTCTAGGTACTGTGCCGACCCGTCAGTTCGACCGAACGCTGCCTTTCAGCGTCCGGTCAGTCCGAGCCTTAGCATCCGGTCGCTAGACCGACGCCAGGGCTTCACTGCTACGTCTGATCGGACATGCTGGTCCAGCAGTGACCAGCGTTCGGTCACTCTATAGATAGTGAGACTGACTCTTCTTCAACTCTATCTCTTTCACCCTTGCTCAAATGTGCCAACCACCAAGTGTATCACCTTGTGCATATGTATTAGCATATTTTTCACAAATATTTTCAAGGGTGTTAGAACTCCACTAGATCCTAAATGCATATGTAGGAATTAAAGCATCTAGTGGCACTTTGATAACCGCATTTCGATACGAGTTTCACTCATCTTAATAGTACGGATATCAATCCTAAATGTGATCACACTCACTAAGTGTCTTGATCACTAAACCAAAATAGCTCCTACATTTTATACCTTTGCCTTGAGCCTTTTGTTTTTCTCTTTCTTCTTTTCCTAAGTTTAAGCATTTGATCATCACCATGCCAGCACCATTGTCATGATCTTCGCCATTGCTTCATCACTTAGAGTAGTGCTACCTATCTCATAATCATCTTGATAAACTAGGTTAGCACTTAGTGTTTCATCAATTAACCAAAACCAAACTAGAGCTTTCAATCTCCCCCTTTTGGTAATTGATGACAACCCTTACACAAAGATATGAAATAAGATTCAGTTGAATTCATGTTGCTTGGCCCAAGCATATTTACCATGTGTAAAGGAATATGGACTAAGTTTCATGAACTCCAAATGGTAGTAATTGCTCCCCCTACATATGTGCTAAGAGTTTGGATTGTAGCTTGCGCATATGCTTAGATAGGAAATATATGAGTCAATTTCTACCAAATGATGCTAAGGTATAAGAGATGGACCTTTGAAGCGTGATACCAATCGGAGTGCACCAATATACCATCCTTAGCACCATTAGTAACTAGATATCCTCAAAAACTAGAATACCCCATGAGATCAATATTAAAAGCAAATGTCTAGTTTTAATAGAATGAACATAGGTCTAGTTACTTTGGCTACAAACCACTTGATAGCTAGATACCACTTGTAAATGTATGGGAATGAAATCATTAGATGACCTATGCATGCTAGATTTTCATTTCATCATTCAAATCTACAATTAGCATACACCACACAAGCATGGATCTCGAAATTTTTTTAAAACTTGTGCCATGCACGCAAACATATGAAATGCACATTCAAATTTACCATACAAGTTCATGAGCTTGCTCCCCCTATTTGTATGCTCAAAATTTTAATTGATCCTCTTCTTTTGTCATATGTTATCTCTCCCCTTTTGTTTCTGTGTTGTCTTTTCACTATCTTTGTACACTATTTCTCTCCATTTGTCATCAATGACCACAAAGGACTTAACGTATAGATAGGGTAGGATTATCAAAGTCAATAATTAGCACAAAAGGTGACCTCAAATTATAGATATGTTGGGGTGAAACCATGTGAAATGAGATCATTTTCTCAATTTGGTTCAATCTAGATTAATTGCAAAAGATATTTAACTCGGTTTGATCCAAGGACAAGCTTCTTCACACCTCTAAATAAGGGTTATCTTGTACCATGTTGAGTTAAACACTTATAGCTCATTTTCTAAATCAAACACTAGGTTTACAAGCCCACAAACATGTCATATGCTACCACTAGATCATTTCAAACATACAAGCAATAGTGGTACCATACAAGCATCAAATTCATTTGATTTTCATGAATGAGCCTATTCAAATGTGAAATATGTCTAGATGCACTAATCATGTCCTTAGCAAGGATGTATGCCATGCCAATTCAACTTTTACCTTGGATTGCTCGAAGGAGAGGTATGTCATATAAATTGGGGGTGCATCAACACATATTAGAGAAGTCAAGTATGTTCAATTCATTTCTTAGCTTGCAAAACCTCTTCTCATCAAGTGGCTTGGTGAAGATATCGGCAAGTTGATCTTCGGTGCCCACACTCTTAATGCAAATGTCCCCTTTTTATTGGTGATCTCTTATGAAATGATAGGCGGACATCAATATGCTTTGTTCTTGAGTGTTGAACCGGGTTGTTGGTGAGCTTTACGGCACTTTCATTGTCACATAGCAATGGCACTTGCTTGAATTTGATCCTAAAGTCACTCAAGGTAGCCTTCATCCAAAGTAATTGAGCACAACAACTACCAGCCGAAATGTACTCCGCTTCAGGTGGTTGAAAGTGCTACACTATTTTGCTTCTTTGATGACCAAGACATAAGTGATCTTCCAATAGTTGACATGTGTCCGATGTGCTCTTTCTCTCAACTTTGCATCCCGCATAATCGGAGTCCTAAATATCCAATCAACTCAAATCTTGCTCCTTTGGGATACCATAATCTAACATGTTGTGTATGCTTCAAGTATCTCAATATTCTCTTAGTTGCCTTCAAATGACTTTCTCTTGGTGAGGCTTGAAATCTAGCACACATGCACACACTAAACATCACATCCGGTCTTGATGCGGTCACATAGAGTAGGCTTCCAATCATAGACCGATACATCTTTTGATCCACCATGTTACCACTAGCATCACTATTCAAGCTTCCACTTGTCCCCATTGGTGTACTAATAGCTTTAGCATCATCCATTCAAAACTTTTTGAGCATGTCCTTGATATACTTGCCTTGACTCACAAATGTGCCATTTTTCATTTGCTTGATTTGAAGACCAAGGAAGTAACTAAGCTCTCCAATCATAGGACATCTCAAACTCACTTGCCATCATCTTGCCAAACTCCTCACAAAATTCTTGATTTGTTGATCCAAAGATGATATCATCAACATAGATTTGCATTACAAACAAGTCATTTCCAAGCTTCTTGGTGAAGAGAGTGGTGTCAACCTTTCCCATCTTGAATCCCTTAGAGAGTAGGAAATTCCCTCAATCTCTCATACCATGCTCTAGGTGCTTGCTTTAATCCATACAAAGCCTTTCTCAACTTATAAACATGGTTGGGTTTCTTTTCATCTTCAAAACCAGGAGGTTGCTCAATATACACAAGCTCATTGATGTACCCATTGAGAAATGCACTCTTCACATCCATTTGGTACAACTTGATATTGTGGGCACAAGCATAGGCTAACAAGATCTTAATTGCTTCCAATCTTGCAACCGGAGCATATGTTTCTCCAAAGTCAAGACCTTCAACTTGTGTGTAACCTTGAGCCACTAATCTTGCTTTGTTCCTTATTACTATCCCATCTTGATCTTGCTTGTTCCAAAAGACCCACTTGGTTCCTAATCACATTATGATCCTTAGGCCTTTCTACTAACTCCCATACTTGATTTCTTGTGAAGTTGTTTAGCTCTTCATGCATGGCATAGACCCAATCAACATCATTCAAAGCTTCATCTATCTTTTTAGGTTCAATGGATGACACAAATGAGAAGTGCTCACAAAATGAAGCCAATCTTGATCTAGTTTGCACTCCTCTTGAAATATCAACAATGATAGTGTCCAATGGATGATCTCTTACAATATTGGTTGGTTGAAGCACTTGCACTTGATTGCTAGCATTTGATTGATCACTTGGTTGAGATGATGAACTAGCCATTTGTTGATCTTGCACATTGTCATCACTAGTACTTCGCTTGGATTTGATCATAAGAACCACTAGCTTGCACATTTGAGTTGAAGAGTACTTGATTCTTGTCATCTTCAATATCAATTACCTCTCTAGGCCTTAACTCACCAATATCCATGTTTCTCATTGCCTTGATCAATTGAGTGCCTTTTACATCATCTAGGTTCTCATCTTCCTCTTGGGAACCATTTGTTTCATCAAACTCCACATCATGAACCTCCTCAAGAGTACCACTAGCCAAATTCCAAACTCTATAAGCCTTGCTAGTAGTGGAGTAACCAAGCAAGAAACCTTCATCACATTTTTTTCAAACTTGCTCAATCTAGTGCCTTTCTTTAATATGTAGCATTTGCATCCAAAGACCCGAAAGTATGCAATGTTGGGCTTTCTTCCATTCAATAGCTCATAAGGTGTCCTTCTCCATCATGGGGTGACTAATAGAGTCGGTTGCTATAATAGCAAGCCGTGTTGATTGCTTCGGACCCAAAACGAATGACTTACGTTGTACTCACTCAACATTGATCTTGCCATATTAATTAAGGTTCTATTCTTCCTTTCAACTAGCCCATTTGATTGAGGAGTATACTTGGCCGAGAATTGATGTCTAATTCCAAATTCATCACATAACTCATCAATTCTAGTATTCTTGAACTCACTTCTATTGTCACTTCTAACTTTCTTGATGGTTGTTTCAAACTCATTGTGAATGCCCTTGACAAAAGATTTGAATGTTGCAAACACATCACTCTTGTCAACAAGAAAGAACACCCATGTATATCTAGTGAAATCATCCACAATCACAAATCCATATTTGTTTCCACCGATGCTAGTGTATGTGGTTGGTCCAAACAAGTCCATGTGCATCAACTCAAATGCCTTAGATGTGCTCATCATGCTCTTCTTAGGATGTGTGTTACCAACTTGCTTTCTGGCTTGACATGCACTACATAGCTTATCTTTCTCAAAGGTGACATCTTTCAAGCCTCTAACTAAGTCATGCTTAATCAACTTAGTTCAATTGTTTCATTCCAACATGACCAAGCCTTCTATGCCATAACCAACCCATGCTAGACTTAGTGATCAAACATGTTGACAATTGAGCTTCTCTAGCATTAAAATCAACTAAGTATAGATTCTCATATCTAAATCCTTTGAATATCAAGTTAGAGCCATCTACACTTATGATCTCTACATCATCCACACCAAATATGCACTTGAAACCAAGATCACACAATTGAGCTACCGACAATAGGTTGAAGTTCAAGCTCTCTACTAGTAGCACATTGGAAATGCTCAAATCATTGGATATTGCAATCTTACCAAGCCCTTTGACCTTGCCTTTGCCATTGTCACCGAATGTGATACTATCAATCCCATTGCTCTTGTTTTCATTGATTGAATTGAACATTCTTGAATCACCGGTCATGTGTTGTGTGCATCCACTATCAAGCACCCAATGTCTTCCTCTGGCTTTATAATTTACCTACAAAAGAAGATCAATTCTTTTTAGGTACCCAAACTTGCTTGGGTCCTTGTAGGTTAGTCACCAAGGTCTTTGGTACCCAAATGGCCTTCTTCTTTGGGCCCACAATTGGTGTACCAATGAACTTAGCCTTCACACCATTGGCACCCTTATAAAGCATGTAACAAGAATCAAATTTGATTGATGATACATTAGGTAGCTTGTTCTTGTTAGTCTTGCAATTTTGCTCTATATGCCCAACTTGCTTGCATCTATTGCAAAACCGACCATTGCCCTTCACAAAGCTAGCTTTGGGAGTGACAAAGGACGCCTTGCCTTTCTTGGAGGTATAGCCTAATCCCTCTTTGTTGAGAGAAAACCTTTGGCTACCCAAGCACTTTAGCAAGTGGGCTTCTCCACCATAGGCATTGCCTAAGGCACGAGTAAGCTCATTCACCTCCTTCTTGAGGTTCTTCATTTTCCACCCTTAGTGATGCATCATTTATAGGTGGAGTGGAAATGGTAGTGCTACAAGAAGTGTTAGTAGGAGCAACAATAATGGGTTCATGAAGAGATTCATTAATAAGATCACATGTTAGTCCCACATCACATGTTACTATCACTTGCTCCTTCTTGGCTTCCTCCTTCTTGACTTGCTCAATGAGAGAGGAGTGAGCCTTTTCAAGCTTAGAGTGAGTTTTGCCAAGCTTCTCATGGGCTTCCATTAGCCTCTCATGAGTGGCATTGAGCTCATCAAAGGATTGCTCAAGAGATTTTAGTTTCTTGCGCAATTCTTTGCACTCCTTTCTCTTCATCTCATTGCAAGCATGCACTTGCTCACACATGTACAAGAGCTCCTCCTTGGTGTACTCCTCCTCCTCATCATCATCATCCCTACAAGAATTACTTTCACATTCATCATCACTCTCATCATATTTTACCTTGGTAGGCTTTGCCATGAGGCATGTCGATGGAGTGTCGAAGATGGATAGCTTCTTGTTGATGGCGATGCTTGCTAATGCTCTCTTGAGATGTTTCTTGTCATCATCACTAGAGCTATCATCATTCGAAGAGCCATCACTATCCCATGTGACCATATAGCCTCCACCTTTCTTCTTCTTTTAGGAAGGTCATCTTCTTTTCCTTCTTCTCCTTCTTTTCTTTCTTATCCTTGTTGTGCTTCTTCTTCTCATCTTCATCATTATCACTATTGTAGGGATAATTTGCTACAACATGATCGGGGCTCTTGCAATTAGTAGCATCTTCTCACATATTCTTTGCTCTTGGTGTGATCTCTTCTCTTTCTTGCACCGTATCCCTTCTTCTTCATGAACTTGCCCATCTTGCGCACAAAGAGAGCCATAGCTTCATCATCAATATCACTAAGATCCTCATCATCACTTGATTCTTTCTTAGACTTTGCCCTTGTTCTTGTATGATGATGAGCTAGCCTTGAATGCTACACTCTTCTTCTTCTTGTCTTCATCTTCCTTCTTGTCCTCCTTGTCATCCCCCTCCCTTTCCACATGGTATGTTTCTTGTGTCATGACTTCACCTAGTACTTGGTTGGGGGTGATCTCCTTCAATCCTCCTCTTATAATTAGCAATCTCAACATTTCAAACCTTGGAGGTAGGCTCATCAAGAATCGATAAGAGACATCATCATTCTTGATCTTTTCTCCCAAGGCCTTCAAGTCATTGATAATGACTTGCAAGCGATAGAATATCTCCGGAATGCTCTCATCATCTTTCATCTTGAAGCTTATCAACTTGTCCTTGAGAATATATAACTTGGCACACTTCACCTCCAGTGTGCCCTCATAGGTTTCCTCCTAATCTTGTCCACACCTCATTTGCTCTTTCACAATCTTTGATTTGCTCAAACACCTTGGAATCAATGGCATTGTATATGGTGTTGAGAGCCATTGTGTTGCATTGCTTGTTGGTCCTATCTTGGTTGGTAGCATTGTCTGGATCAAGTGATAGCATAATCATTTTCCATCACTTCCCACACTTGATCATTGATTGAACCAAGATACATCTTCACTTTTCTCTTCTAATAATCATAGCTTGTGCCATCAAAGAATGATGGTTTGCCCCCCACATGGTTGAACACAACGAGCCATAATTTGACACCGAGGTTGTTAAGCCTTTACACAAATGGTGACCACAGGCTCCGATACCACTTGAAAGGTCCTAATATGGCTAGAGGGGGGGGTGAATAGCCTATTAAAAAATCTACAAATCAACTAGAGCAATTTGATTAGTATGACAAATAGCGTAATGCAAACTTGCTCTAGCTCTACAAGGGTTGCAAGCCACCTATCCAACAATTCTAGTTGCAGTGATTACTTAGGCACACAAGCTTGCTAAGTAACTACTCACTAAGAGCTCTAATCTTGCTACTCTAAAGAGCTCAACTAGATGAATGTAAATAAGTGAGTAGGGTGATTATACCGCCGTGTAGGGGATGAACCAATCACAAGATGAATATATAGCCAATCACCAGGAGAATGCCAAAGACAAGAGACAATCGATTTTCTCCCGAGGTTCACGTGCTTGCCAACACGCTATGTCCCCATTGTGTCGACCAACACTTAGTTGGTTCGGATGGCTAAGAGGTGTTTCACAAACCTCGTCCACACGATAGGACACCGTAAGAACTGACCCACAAGTGAGGTAACTCAATGACACGAGCAATTTACTAGAGTTACCTTTGGCACTCAGCCTGGGGAAGGTACAACTCCCCTTACAATCACCAGAGATGGCCACGAACAATCACCGACTCATGCCAATCCTCCACCGCTGCTCCAACTGTCTAGGTGGTGGCAACCACCAAGAGAAACAAGTGAAATCCGCAGCGCAACACGAATGCCAAGTGCCTCTAGATGCAATCACTCAAGCAATGCACTTGGATTCTCTCCCAATCTCACAAAGATGATAAATCAATGATAGAGATGAGTGGGGGGGCTTTGGCTAAGCTCACAAGGTTGCTATGTCAATAAAAATGTGCAAGAGAATGAGCTTGAGCCGGCCATGGGGCTTAAATAGAAGTTCTCACGAAATAGAGCCATTATACCCCTTCAGTGGGCATAACGCAGGCTGACTAGACGCTCCGGTCAGACTAACCGGACGTTGGCCCTTAGCGTCCGGTTGCCCGATGGACGCCATGCGTCACTAGCTTCAAACGCTAATCGTTAGATTTCAACGGCTACGAAGCTGACCGGACGCTCCGGCAAAACTGACCGGACGCTGAAGCCCTAGTGTCCGATCGTTTCCAGTAAGCTCCCCGAGGCATATTTCTTTGACCGAACGCGTCCGGTCCACCTTGATCGGACACATACCAGCGTCATGGTGTAATACTCTAGGTACTGTGCCGACCCATCAGTTCGATCAGGACGCTGCCTTTTAGCGTCTAGGTCAGTCCTGAGCCTTAGCGTTCAGGTCGCCTAGACCGACGCTAGGGCTTCACTGCTATGTCTGACCGAACACGCTGGTCCAACAGTGACCAGCGTCCGGTCACTCTATAGACAGTGAGACTGACTCTTCTTCAACTCTATCTCTTTCACCCTTGCTCAAATGTGCCAACCACCAAGTGTATCACCTTGTGCACATGTGTTAGCATATTTTTCATAAATATTTTCAAGGGTGTTAGAACTCCACTAGATCCTAAATGCATATGCAGGAATTAAAGCATCTAGTGGCACTTTGATAACCGCATTTCGATACGAGTTTCACTCCTCTTAATAGTACGGCTATCAATCCTAAATGTGATCACACTCACTAAGTGTCTTGATCACTAAAATAAAATGGCTCCTACATTTTATACCTTTGTGTTGAGCCTTTTGTTTTTCTCTTTCTTCTTTTCCAAGTTTAAGTATTTGATCATCACCATGCCAGCACCCTTGTCATGATCTTCGCCATTGCTTCATCACTTGGAGTAGTGCTACCTATCTCATAATCATCTTGATAAACTAGGTTAGCACTTAGGGTTTCATTAATTAACCAAAACCAAACTAGAGCTTTCACATGGCCATACCCTCGCCCCCTCCCGTGCTCACGCACTGGCACGGCGGCGCTGGCACCGAGCAATTATGCCGGCTAGACCAGTCCCTCCCCGCCCCCAAATGCGAGTCGATATCTACCTAGGCGCAAGCGCGAGATGCTGGGCAAAGAAAGCGCGAGCTAGGATGCCGCAGTATGGCTGGACCACAGTGGCAGAGTTCCTACAACAAGGCGGTGGTGTTTCGGTGAGTTAGAATAGCGTCGGAGTAAATAGGGTAGCGAGTGAGCTCTAGGCACTCGCCACGGACCCAGTGAAAGGTCCTTGTGTGGTTTTGGTAATTGAGTAACAACCTAGGTGGACTAATTGTGTTTATGTGAGATACACAGGTGATTAGTCCTCAGGTACATGTGTGTGAGCAAGACATGCCATAAAGGTGAAAATGGCTTGGAGATGTTGCAAAGCTCATACATGTGATGATGAAGGAGCTCATTGCAAATGAGACATACATTGAGTCATGTGATCAAGGTAGAGAAGATCAAGACAAGACTTGGCTTGATGGACTGGTTGCAAGCGTGAAGGGCAAGTTGGAGGCTTTGGAGCGATGGACCATGTGGCGGTGAAGCTTAAGCAAGTGTAGTCAAGATCGATGAACCAATATGATCATGTGATGATATGAAGTGGATCATATCATTGTTGATCATGTTGGTGCATGTGTTGCATCAACATTGGACGAGATGGAATGGAATGCGCAAGGCAAAGGTATAACCTAGGGCATTTCATTTCATCGGCCATAGGTGTGTAGAGAAGTTTATGACCGGTTTTAGGATAGATGGCCATACTATCAAGAGGGGCAAACTTGTTTGCATATTGGTCATCTAGTGCCACTCGAGTGATCGAACTTTGCATCGTTGCTAGGATTGAGTGGCGTGGCAAGTTGAGTGGCTAACTCTTTGGAAAATGATTGTGAAAATGCTAACACACATATATATGGTGGTGTGCACTTGGTGGTGTTGGCACATTTACAAAGGAGATGAAGTTGGAGTTGATGTGGATCAACTCGGCGATGGAACGGAGGCGAGAAAGGTTCAAAACTCCACCAGCAGAGTGTCCACCCGTAGAGTGCGGATAGTCCGATGGTGCCATCGGTGCCCTATACAGAGAAGACAGGGTCTCACTAAGTGGACCAGACGCTGGTCATGTGGTGACCAGACGCTGGGGTCCTATGTTCGGTCAGTGGCGGTCGAGAGCGTGCGGCGACGGTCTTCGATCGGACGCTGGTGCTGGAAGTGATCGGACGCTAGCAAGGTGCATCCGGTTAGGCTGGTGTACGGTGACATAGGTGATGCAGAAAACTTGGAAAAGGACCGAACGCTGGTGCTGCGTCCGATCATGACCGACCGGACGTGTCCGGTCGCGACTGGTACCTTACTGGAAACGACCGGACGCTGGGGTTGCTGCATCCGGTCAGTTTGAGCAACTACGTCCGATCATCACTTGACCATTGAGATCAAGTGACTGAGGTTGAATGGAGGCGACATGTGGCGAGCATCCATTGACCGGACGCTGAGGTTCTGCGTCCGATCGATACGACCGAAGCGTCCGGTCGTCTCGAAATTTGCCTAGTGAAGGGGTAACGGCTAGTTTAGCCCATGGGGCTATAAATAGAAGGGTGTCTCGGCCATGGCTGGTGCTAACCACCTTGGGGGACTTTGTGTCCATGCTTGAGAGTGCTTAGGGGCCCTCCATCTCACATATGCTTGATAGTAATCATCCAATTGTGTGACAGAGCAATTCTAGTGCGATTGCATCGTGAGGTTACATCGAGTGGCACTAGGTGATCGAGTTGCAAGTCGGTGGTGCTTGTTACTCTTGGAGGTTGCCACCTCCTAGATGGGTTGGTGGTGGTCTTCGTTGAAGCCCGCAAGAAACTTGTGTGGTGCTCCAGAGAAGAGCTTTATGAGGGGCATTGTGCTCGCCCCACGGGAGCCACAAAGAGCAACTCTAGTTGAGCATGTCATTGAGCTACCCTCACTTTTGGGGTAGGTTCTTGCGGTGCCTGACGTGCGGGCTCGGCGGGTGATGCCAATTAGCCGCCGAACCACCAAGTGAGTGGTCAACACAACGAGGACGTAGCGTGTTGGTAAGCACGTGAACCTTGGGAGAAAATCACCGTGTCAACCCTATTCTTCCCATTGGTTTGCAATCCCTTTACACAAGCTTGAGATTACTTTTATATACATTGTGCTTGTGTAGTTGCTCTTGTAATTAGTTAGCGTGTGTAGCTCACTAGTTACCTTCTTGCTTGTGTAGCATAGAAGTAGCTCCTTTGTGTGGTTAATTTGGTCTATGTAACCTTGTTAGTCACATTGCTTAGTTTGTGTAGCTAAGTATTTGCGCTCTCTAATTTGGCATTGGTTGCCTTGTTATTGAGCATTGCTAGTGAGCTTAGTTGGCTTTGTGCTTCTGCTTACTAGCATATGTAGAAGCTCCCTCATTGCTTGAAGTACTAGTGGCATAGGTTTGGTTGACCTTGCTCCTAGAATTGGTTAGGTGAGCTCTAGTTAGCCCAGCACCTTTGTTGCCTGATTAGGATCTTTGCAAGGTGCTAGAGAACATAGATAGAGGGGTGTAGTCTTGGTTAGACTGATAGTTTAATACCGCACTTGTTTTGGTTAGCCGATGTGATTAAGTTTTAGAAACAACTATTCACCCTCCTCTAGTCACCATCTCGACCCTACACCTAGTCAAGGTGGTAGTTCGATCGGAGGCGGCCCGAGCCAAGCTGGCCGCGTGCGCAGGGACGGTGCGGTGGCAAGGCTGTGTCAGAGGTGGCTAGGCGGTGGTAGCAACTTGGCAAGGGTGCGCAGGGTGATGAGTAGGTGGAGGCGAAGCTGGCGGTGCAACGAATTGAACGCGAGCAACTCTAGAGAGGGGGCTTGCCGTCGACGCATACCGACATGGTCTTATTGACTCGGCAGGAAGGAAGCTCTAAATTGGAGCATGGCATGACAAGGCTCACTACAAGCTAGGGTCGGGTGGTTGGCTGACTACACAATGGAGCCACGAGCAAAGTTAATTGGACTGAGGTGCCTCCATTGACCCAAATTGAAAGCGCGAGTCCGGCGACCATGGTGACAGAGGAACAGGGGACGGGAGGCATGGCTTGGCCCGTCGCTACCGTGGTAGGACGTGACTGTCAACTCGGTGCACAATCATGTATGGGCTATAGGGCGATGGGGAAATAGCCAAACACGCTCAGAATCGGTTGGCCGCATTGCAATAACTCGCAAGTCGACGGTGGTGGCTCGGCCCTTTGCGCCGTAGTGGCATGGCGCCGGTCCGAGAGAGGCAGCAGCGCAACGTCGCATCGAGCATGATGTGATGGCAAAGGCAGGCGGACAAGCCCACATGCGTGTAGCTGTGAAGGGTCAGTAGCAGCAGTAGCCACGCGGCAGCGGCGGTCGGAGCGCAGCGTGATCAGGGATGTAGCACGAAGCGATGGTGAGCATCAGCGGCTTCACACAACAGTAGCCTGGACTGACCAAGCAACAGGCCAGCCGAGGACAGCCACACATGCATGGTCCCACACAGGCGAGCATGAGGTGGCAGAGCGGCTAGGCAGACGCGACGGCGGTGGCAGAGCGGCCAGGCGGACACGATGGCGGTGGCAGAGCGATCAGGCTCACCGGGCATGGTGTGCGTGTGCGCGCGTGCGTGGAGTGCCAGGGTTCGGCAACGGCGGTGCGGCCTGCGTGGCAGTGCACTTGTGCACACCTAGGCATGCCAATGTAGCGGCGCTAAACCGACCAGAGGCATGTTGACCGTGTCCAAACACTGAAGCCGGCCGGGAACGTGCCTTGCACGATTTTGAAAGCGCCCCAAACATCCAACTCAGCGATCCTGTTGCTAAACCACCTATTTAACACTCGAGATGGTATGTCAAGCTACTAGAACAAGCCCTAAGATCATACCACTACTTTACCCGATCCTCCTACAAAAATTGCTGAACTTGGCTTCGTCAAACCATTTTCTAACTTAATAAATATGACTACGTCCTGATCGGTTTCACGTCGAATGCGATTTCTAAGCTATTCGATACGCTAGCTAGTGAATTCCATTCTCGACCGCAAGTATTTCATCGTTACCTACAAAGCTTAAACTTCAAACTTTATTAAAGTTTCGTATATGCGTTCTATAGCATTCCCGTTCAATAAAAATTCATTTAGAACCCTAAGTGATGTAACGCGACATGAAATATAACATTCGTTTCGTGTTTTTGATGAACGTTTCAAGTTACGTACATTGCTTTTCAACCTATATTACACACATTTACACACAAGTATGATGCTCATATAGTGTTTTAGCAAAAGATTGTACAGTGTAACACCGAGGGTGTTACATAAAGGGCATGTTCGGCTGGTATTAAAGCCGGCTAATAAGCCGACTAAAGCTGTTTTGTTGTGAGAGAAAAATACTATAGATTCTAGCTGATAAGCCGGCTGATAAGTTCAAGCGAATAGGCCCTTGATATCGGTGCTCCTTGGCCATAATCCCATCACAGAGAGAGAGTCGAGATCCCCACCGAACATTCAAAATAAATTTGATATCGGTGCTCCTTGGTTGTTATCGTTAACACTGTTTTTCATTCCCTTGCTTTTACAGTGCGCAACCAAACAACACGTCATTTGTAGAACTGCCACGGTTCGGATGAAGCTGTTAGGATTGATCTCATCCAACTTGATCCAATGATCGAGTCGGACCCCTTGACCGCGTTCTAATCAGGGGCGCTCAACTGAGTCCTGGTCGGCAGGCCCCTGTCACACAGTGCTATAAAAGAGAAAGGTGGAAAATGAGGTTGGCCGATGCCACTAACCCACTGACAAACCTTATAAGGCCACATCCGATCATGGGCGCACTGTAGTGGCGGGAAGCACCGCCGGCCGTGCCGCCGTCCTTTGGATTCCACCGCTCCACATTGCGTCGCCACTACCATTGTGACTTCTTCCTCCTCTACCCCCTCTGCCAAGCCAAAGGTATGGGCCTCTCTCTCTCTAGGTTTCACATCGATGAACTATGTGTTGTTTATGCCAAATTAGTGAAGTCAACCCCTCTAGATCTACTCCTAGTTGATCCTAAATTCTCTAACAATGGTATCAGAGCTGTACAAGGGTGTAGATTAGAGTTTGAGGTAGTAACTCGAGAAGAATTTAGAAGGAGATGAATTGAATTGAAGGAATCACCCTAACCCTAACCCTAAATAGCATGGACGGAGATGGAGAGGGACTCACCCGGGCTCCTCCACCGTCGTCCCTACCGCCGTTGCACAGGAAGAAGGACCGTCGTCGCGTGGGTAGAAGAAATATAGTCTCCGCTCGATGTTGGGTTGTTGGCGCACCGGCTCAGGGCACTGATGCGAGGCCACTCGATGGCGGCGCACTCACCCATCGGGGAGCGCGCGCTCTAGCGAGGGGGCTCACGACGGCGCCGCACTCCTCTGGCTGCTGCGAGCAGCCATCACTCCGTCATCGCCGAGAGAAGAGGTAGAAGGGGAGGAAGAGACTGAAGCTAGGGTTAAGGGGAGAACTGGCCACGGCACTGTTTTGTTCACGCGACTTGCGCGGAGAGCAGTCGGATCAAGACGAACGGCCAGGATCGGCCAGGCCGCCTTTTGGCCTAGGCGGGCGAAGACAATCCCGACCTAGGCCCAGGCCCAAGTTGCGGCCTGAGCGCGGGGAGTACCGCGCGCGCATGGGCTGTGGGCCACCTTTTTTCGCTGGGCCAAATTGCACAGTAATGTTTTTGAATAAGTTTTATTCTTTTTTAGAAGCTCTTTTTGATGTTTTTATGTCTAGTTTTGATCTCTATTCAATTTGAACCTAAGGGAAAATTTGTCTAGAGAGTAGATGAGTACGATGAGATGCTTCTGATCAAGAATTATTATTTTTTCAAGTCCTTTCATGTTTCCGCTGCTATGAATATGTTGATCCTCTAATTAAATTGGAACCAACGGGAAACTTTAAATTGGAGGAGTAGTCAATTTTTGTTTAAGTTAAATTATGGTATTGTTATTTTTCTGACCAACGTTGATGATAACAATATTATAATTTTATTTATGAGTTTAAGTTTCAAGTTTAAATCTCTGATAAATTTTGCACCAACATGATCAATTTTCTAGAGAGTAGATAAGGACCAAGAAATGCTCCTAAACTAGTAGAATGTATTTTATACTCATGTTTCCGCTGCAATGATGTTGATTATCTTCTAATTAAATTCGAACTAACGGGAGAATTTAATTTTGAAGAGTAATTATACGTTTTTCTAGTTAAGAACAATATTACAAATTTATTCATGAGTTTTTTTCCATGCCTTAATTCCATTTCTGCCCAACGGTGATGTGGAATTAATGTAGAAGAATATTGTATTTATGATATTGCTATTTTTTTGACCCAAGTTGATGATAGCAAAGTTGATGATTGCAATATTATAATCTTTTATTTATGTGTTTTATGCATTAATTCCATTTTCAGCCCAACGGTGATGTAGAATTAATGCAGAAGCACCTTGTATATTTTTATTTTAACCGACAAGATCACTAAGCTACAAGCCAATGGGTTGCTCTGCTGGGCTATGTGAAGAAAAAGTTTTTGCGCCATTCTGCCTTTTGGTCGGTACGACAAATGTGAAAAGGGAACTCAGCTGGCCCAAAATGAGTTGAGCCAATTTAGGGCTGTTTTGGGTCAAAATGAGTTTAGCAATTCTCTCACTTAAGTTTCCCCTATTGCTTAGTTTATTAATTTTCTGATTAAATTAGAACCCGAGGGAAGATTTAATTAGAAAATAAAGTATGAGTGAATATTTTAGTCGTCATGACTAAGTTTTCGTTACTGTAAATAGTATATTTTTTCCATCATTATGATAAGAGTTGCAAGATTAAACATGTGTGTTACAGAGTGTTCAGATTTATTTCTGAATTTAATGTCTTGAATGTTCAAACACTTCTTGTGTCCTCAGAGCTAATTCCGGCATTTATGTCTCATTTAGGGAATTATCCCACATGGGGAGAACTTTGGCATAGTACCTATGCTAGTCAATCCTATATGGCGGAAGAAGTTTTGTGATGACTCATGTGTTTTTGTGTATCCCACATAGTGAGAGAAGTTTGGGGTAACTCTTATGCTATCCTAGTATTGACCATGGCAAAATAGAAATGCACCGTCATGGTCAATACTAACTAAAAGATTAGAAAAACATGCGAGCGTGACTTGTAGAAGTACTGCTAATAAAAGACCTTGTTGAGTTCTTGAAGTAGAATGATGAAAGTGTACTCCTATACGAATTAAGAAATAACTTTGTTTGCATGGCATAATCATGTGAATGAAGTAAGTCATAAGTGTCTCCTCATTCACAGGAGTTCTGAATAGTTCTCGAAATTATGGCAGTAAAGTTTATGCCACATTTTGAGGGGGAGAATTATAAGATCAATTAAGAAAGATATAATTAAGAAAGATAAGATAAAGATCAATTAAGAAAATACTCTTTATTAAGAGTGAGATAAAGATCGATTAAGATAAATGTGACCATCGGAGGAGTACAACGGTTATAATAACGATACCCTAAGCAGAAAAATAGCTAAATTCCTAGACCTTTTACAGTTCAGATAGGAATATAGCGTAGTCAACCAAAATTCATACTAGAAGAGCCTTAGAGATATTAAGGCAGTGCTTAAAGCGCCATATGAGGTTTTAACAGATTAAACCCAAATAAGAAATTTGAAGATACACTATCTTTACAGAAGATGGGAAATCTAGGGAGCATGATATGTAGAGACCTAAGATTGAAGAGAAGCAGGACTGCGTGCCCACTCCAGTGATTCAAAAACAACATATTTCTCAATACTTGTTGATGTTGTATGACTTACACAACACTTGTTGTTAGCTCTTCGAAGAAGATGAATAATATAAACAATGATCTTGTAATACAGGAGCCTATAGAATCAATTGTCCCTTGATAATGAAGAGCAACAACAGCCACATATGAAAGTGCTAGTAGCTGAGGCCCTAGAAGGTCTTAAAGAGTTAGAAAACTAGCTTTTTCTGATGACTATGAAGTCAATGTTAGTGAAGAAATTCGAATAAAGGGTGATCCCACCTTATTTGAAGAAGCCATGAGAAGCGCTCACTCATCTAAATGGCAAGAAGCTAAAATAAATTCGATGAATACCAACGATGTTTGGGACTTAGAAGAAATTCCTAATGAAGCCAAAAGCGTAGGCTATAAATGGGTCTACAAGACAAAATGTGACTCCAAAGGGAATACTGAAAGATATAAAGCATGACTTATAGCAAAAGGCTTTACGCAAAGAGAATGAATAGATTACAATGAGAGTTTTCTCTCCAGTCTCATGCAAGGATTCTTTTAGAATCATAATGTCATTAGTGGTATATTACGATTTAGAGTTACATCAGATGGATGTAAAGACGACATTCTTCAATGGGGATTTGTATGAAAATGTTTACATGGCACAACCCAAAGGTTTTGTTGTGGAAGCAAAAGAACATATGGGATGTTGCCTATAGAAATCCATTTATGGATTAAAACAAGCCTCTAGACAGTAATATTTGAAGTTGATGAAACAATAAGAAAGTTTGGGTTTAAAAAGAATGAGAAGGACAATAACGTTTATGCAAAGTTCAAGATTGGAAAATTCATTTTTCACATCCTGTGTATAGATGACATCCTACTCACTAGTAGTGATGTTAATCTGCCATTGGAAAAAAAGAAGTTCTTGTCCTCAAGTTTCAATATGAATGATCTTGGTGAAGCGTCATTGGTTCTAGGAATTAAAATTCACCGAGATAGAAGAAAAGGGGTATTAGGACTATCGCAAAGGCATACTTAGAAAAGATTTTAAAGAAATAAAGTATGCATGCAAGTGAACCTACGCCTGCTCCTATAGTCAAGGATAATAGATTTGGGAACCTTCAGTGTTCTAGGAACCAATATGAGATCAATCAAATGAACATGGTTCCATATGCTTCAGCTGTTGGAAGCTTAATGAGTGTACAAGTAAGAACTTACCCTGACATAGCTCACGTATCTGGGATGTTTTGGCAGAAGTTCAGTCCAGATATAGATAACTAGAATAGGGTTAAGAATGTCTTGCAACTTTGTGAAGTATTATAGGCCTCATGCTGAGTAAGACAGAACAATTATTCTCAAATAGTTGTGGGAACAAATGTTAAACTTCGGCTAGATGTGTAGTGAAATTCACAGTAGTTGCTGTAACAACCCGAAAAATCCATACACTAAAAATACCAACTACAAATTTTTTTTTAAAACTCCCATGTGATGATGAGTGGCATGTATAGAAACCCAACCTAAGAGATGCATTAGATCTAACCCCAACCCAGGTCAACACATAAGCATGGCATGCCATTGTTAATCATGCATATTTAAATACTAACAAATGAAACATGGCATATATTGATAACTCAACTTGTGATTTGGATTTCCAATTGCCTTATGTTATGCTTAACAACTTCTTTAAAGAAATACACCATAAAGTAATTAATACTCAAACCAGGGAATAAAGGTTTAAAGAGAAAACAAATTCTATTTTTGTATAACAAAACTACACCTATTTTTGTTATACAAAATAGCTAAATAAATTCCTAATATTTATATAAGTATGTTGTGGGCCTCATATCAAAAACTCCAATGAATATGGTGCACCAATTTGGAATCCAAATTTCAAGATCAAAATTGAATTCAAATAAAGAAGAAGGAAATAAAACAGAAAAAGAAATGGGGAAGAAGAAGGCCTCGCAGGCCGGCTCGGCCTGCTCAGCCCACAGTCAGCCCTGCTTCGTGCGCAGCCAGCCCAACTCGTGCAACCAAGCAACTGGCCCAGCAAGCCCGCACGCCACTCGCGCCAACGTGCCTCCCCGCCTTCGCTTGCTGTCACTGCCGCTGGGCCCCACGCGTCAGCCACACGCCGTCTACAGGATCGTCTTCCTCCCCCGACCGCTCACGCTGATTCCCTTCTCTGACCGAGCCCCGACAGCACTGGCAGGGGTAGGCCAGGGGGTCACGCCCGGGGCATGGCCTTGTCCCCTTGGCGCCACGCCCATGCAACCACTCATGGCCGTTGGATGCAGCACGCGCCTCCGATCGCCCTTGATTTCCCAACCGCTGATCACCGGGCTCGCCGTTTCCCCCGCTCGGCTATAAGAGCCCCAGTCCCGGTTGCCCTAGCGCCCTGAGCTTTCAACGCCCCGCCGCCACTTTGGGGCCATCCCGTGCACACCCGAGCCAGAGAAAAGCGAGGAAGAAGGAAGGGAGAGGGAGGAGGAAGAAAGAGGTGCCATCGGAACACCTCTCAAGCCACCGGAGCAGGAGCCGACGCCACGACGCTGCATGGCACTACGCTGCCTCCGGAGCTACATGGCCGCAACTCGCCACTGCGTCGCCATCCCCTCTTTCACAACACCGACGGTGAGCCCTCGGTTCTTCCCCTGCTCACCGCGGGACCTTGCTACTCTGGCCATGGCGCTCCATACCGTGAGCACGTAGGCCAAGGCCATCTCCGGTCTCTAGGCACACAAGCACAGCACACTCACACGCACACCATGACCACCTCCGAGCCCTTGGACGTTGTAGACCCCTCCAAGCCCCATGGACACCGAAGCAGAGCACTCGCTCACCGCGCTCACAACGCCGTCGTCGTGGCGTGGCCACCACCGGCGCACCCGACCACCTCGTTAGACTAGAACGTAGCCATAGAGCATCACCATGATGACCGGAAGATAGCCGCGTGGACCAAGTCGACGACAGTCAGCCATAGCCCCTTGGCCAGAGCACCAGACCACCGGCCAGAGCACTGCCACCACCGGCCAGAGCACCAGACCACCGTGGCCAGAACCGCTGGGAGCGCCTGGCACCTCCTTGACTCGCCCACCCTGTTCGCTGGAGCCATGGGAAACTCACGCGCCCCGCCAAACATGCTCTTGACCACCACCACAGCCTGACCATGCCACACCGACGAGCATCGCCACGCCAAGCTGCCGACCACCATGGCTGACGCTCTGGAAGGCCCCAGCCATCACTTAGACCCTAGCATCATGATCGCCGTGGCCTGGGGAAGCTTTTCCCCTCCCCAATTGGACACCAGCGCCGCCACGGAGGCTCACCGAGCGCTCGCCGCCGACGGAATCATGGCGGGAGAGGAGGTAGGGGAATTCCCCTCGTCGGCCACACACACACGCACCCGGCGCACGTGGACCACAGAGTGAGAGGAGAAGTGTGGACGTGGTTCATCGAAAGGAGAGGCGGTCCACCGTAGACCGGCGCATGCGTCCACCGTGGACCACGAGCCATAGACCACAGCCTAGTAGAGGCCCATGGCAACGCCGTGGCAGCACCATAGCATGCCACATGTCCGGCCCGGCCCGGCCCAGACCGGCCCAACCCGAGCTCACCAAAAGCCCGTTTGAGACCCAGCCCATGTTGACCGCTGACCGGTCAACGTTGACCGTTGACCTGGCCTCACATGTCAGTGGCATGGACACTCTGGACCCACATGTCAGATGCTGACATCATGCTGACGTCACACGGGACCCACCCGTCAGAAGCCAACACAGCTAGGGTGACGTCACGATGACATCAGCTACTGACATCAGCAGCCCTGGCCCCACACATTAGTGACCCTAACCATTGACCGTAGACCGTTGATCGTTGATTCGCCGTTGGTTGACGTTGACTTTGACCGGACCCACATGTCAGTGACCCAAGAGTCCCTGGACCCACCTATCAGAACTGATGACGTTGCTAACGTCATGCTGACGTCATGCTGGCGTCAGCTGGACCCCACCTATCAACTCAGAACCGAGACGATGACGTCATGCTGATGTCAGCATGCCACGTGGACCAGTCACAGCGTGACACATGTCAGCCCAGGATTAATTCAGCCTTTTTCCATTTTCAGAAATGATTTAAACTTCAGAAATTCATAACTAATTCATATGACCCCAGAAAAATACGAAACTAGGACCAAAATTCATCTAAAATCAAGCTCTATGCAATGAACCCATGTTTGAGTGCATTTGGCTCTTTTGAATTTTCATTGCTTCTTTGTACTATTCTATAGACGTCACTAACGCGACTAAAATATGATCGTTGCAGACTCAGAGGAGAACCAGACGGACGAGGATCGTGAGTTCCGTGAGGAGAACGGAGACGACTACACTAAAGGTGCCACATCCCACCCAATCTCGTAGTACCTATTACGCATGGCTAATATAGAACTGCTATTGCTTTACTTTACTGCTACAGTCATACTATGTTAGGACTTGCATGATAGAATGCTTACTTGAAGACCTTTATCTTGACGCAACCTTACCCCTGCATGCCCTGCTATTAGGATAGACACACGCTCACTGCTATATTTCATTACTTGTACTTCTACTACGCTTATACTACATTAATGCGTGGTGTTATCTGGACTATGGGGAGAGTGCTGCGTGTGTGACTTGGGTGTGTGGAGGGTGAGGGTTGTGTCGACCAAGTTGGAGTATACGACGAGCCTGGGGCAAGTCTTGCCATGGGGTGCTACCTGGGCACCCCTAGAAATGGATACCTGTGGTGGGTAAATGGTATATAAGGTGGTCCTAGGTGTGAACCTGTGATGGGAGGAGCCTGGGATGGAGGTGCTGTGGTGGTACAGTAAATGGAAACCCTGATGAAGACATTCTGGCTTGGTCACCCCTAAGGACTTACTAGTACTTAGATTCACCGGGAAGCCTTACGTACCACTCGCCCTATATGGTGCGGGATGGCCGGACTACTTGGTGGGATATTGCCACTACTGCTAGGTTGATAGCGGAAAGTGTGAGGGAGGTACGGGGCATGGAGGATTTCCCCACACCCTTCCGAGACTTCATGGAGACCTTGTGGACCCGGCTCATAACTCACAGTTTCAGCCACTCCAAACTGGACTTAGGGTGTACCAGGGCTGAATGGTAGAGTGGCATTATCCTAGGCTAGCAAGCGGCCGGAATCAGCCCAGTTGACGATGGTCAACGAGGAAGGTGGATCTTGTGGTTATGTAAAACCTCTGCAAAGTGTATGGTTGATCGATCGATACATGTGCCAACTTATCGGCTATGGACCTTTCCTGGGTTTCGCTTAAACTAGATAGTGAGATGAGTCCTTCTCTTCTCCCCCTGTGAGAGAGTGTCGGTCATAGCCAGGGGCTACGGGCCTTGAGACAGTGCCAAGAGGGAGTTGGCCTGTCGACTGAGCGATGGTATGGTTATGGTATGGTGATGGTGTGGAGATGGTGGTATATCGATCCCAGGATCGAAACCTGGCTCTGGAATGGGAATATGATGGAATGTGTGTGGGAATGGTGTTAAAACTTGACCAACTACTATTATATACTGGATATGCTAATGCATAGGAAATCCCAGCCTTATAGGTTCCTTTTGATTATATCCAACATGCATCCAATGTCCATAAAAGCAATGCTCATAGGGTTGGGAGTGGCCAGTACAAATCGTACTGATAAATTTTGGCACACAGGTTCTGCTAAGGAGTATAGCTCCGAGGAGTTTGATGGTTGTGGGGTTCGTTCCTACGCTCAAGTTTGGCGATCTTATCTTCAAGCTGTTCTGAATGAATGCTACTTTTGATTCCACCAACGCGGCGATGTAATAATTTATATAATTCCGCACTATTTGTACTCTGATATTATCGTTGTATGGATGTGATATGCGACTGGAATTTGGGTAATATGATCTACAACGGTCTTATTACACTTCGACACTGTGGATTTCCCTTCGTGGAAATTGGGGTCGTTTCAGTTGGTATCAGAGCCATACTTGACCATAGGACGAAACCTTTAGGAATGGACGATAGAATAGGACGTGAACAACCCTTCTTTCGGTTATATACCGACCTTGCATTTACTTTTATGCAAGGCTTATCTAAATATTGACCTGCTAACACCTGATTCCTTAAAACATGCAGATGACAACGAACGTCGACTGGCCGCCTCTAGGACCGCTACCTCTGGACCACGCCAAGCTTACCTTCGACCTACGTGAGCTCGGGGGTTTTGCACAGACCCTCTGCCGAGTTCTCATCACGTTAGGTGTCCCCGATGAGCTTGTCAAGGTCACCTGCACCAGGAAACCAGCTCAGGAAGGAGGAATCGAAGGACCGATTGTCACCTCAGTCGAGTTCCCAGCTAGCATTACCTTACCTTCTGTCCCAGCTTTCACCTAGTTGACTATAGAGGACACAGTCGAGGAGGGACTGCAGGCTATCTCACACAAGGCACTTTGCAGAGTGATGAGGGACCACTATGGGCACCTGAAGGCGATAGAGTTCTGTCTACTTCCCCAGGCCCTCAACCTCAGCCTTACCTCTAGTGAGCAGAGTTTCGCAGCCGACAGAGTTATCCTTGCCGAGGAGGACAGATGCCCTCGCGTCTCAGCTATCCACCTACTGGAGCAGGACAGGTATGTGACCCAGCTGGAGCAGAGGAGACATCAGGACTAGGCCCTTCTGTGGGAGTACCAGGAGCGAGACTCACAGAGAGCATAGGGGCGAGCTAGTCTACTGGAGACAGTTGCCAAGCTACAGGACGAGCTCAACCATCGTGAAGAAGTCCATAGAACTGAGGTTGCAGACTTACAGGACAAAGCCGCTGACCTAGGCAACAGGAACTGCTACCTCGACAGCAAGGTATTGGAGTTGTAGAGAGAGTTGGACGACAAGAAGGCCGAGTTCAACAGCAGAGGAGACAGAGAGAGATCCAAGGGGATTGATATGCTGAAGATCCAATCTCGAAACAAGACCGTGACTCAAGAGCTAGAGGAGTTCAGGAAGAAGGCCGTTCGCAACCAGGGTCACCTGATCGAGGCACTCAGGCAGACCGAGTACCTACAGGACAAGTGTGAGAGGACATGGCAGGCTTGGCAGAAGACTGACAGGAAGCGCCTCTGGGAGATGAAGGGGATGTGGGATCAGCTGCCCAAGGAGATTCGCAGCAAGACAAAGCCTAGGATAGAGGAGTTTGAGTTAGCCCCAACTCGCCTCAACCTAGACGCCTGCCCTACCCTACCTAGAGCCAAGCCTACTGAGGAGCTCGCCGAGGCCTTGAAGTACGTATCCCGACTTCACAAGTCTGATGAGGAGATTGAGATCGAGAACAGTCGTATCCCAGCTGCGGTGTACGAGTTAGAGTAGATGGCCCTGCGTGGTCATGAGTCATGTCAGTAGCTTCCGTAAATTGTACCCCATGATGTACCCCTTATGAGATGTATTATGAGACATTATGCGTAGTATGATTCTCGCACGTCTTCAAGTGTAGCTACTAGAGATGATGCTATGTAATAAAACCCATGTAATGAATGTTTTGGATCTTATTGCATCTTATGGATCTCATTGCTCCTTTGTAATGAGTGTTGGATAGTATAAATGTTTTCTTTAAATCATCAAAATCATGTAATCATATTGAATTATAAGCACTTATGGCACAAACACTAAATTCTCTATGATCCGTGTTGTAGATGCCGAATCGCCGATCTAATCGCCGAATGAACCATGGACGTGCGCCCACCCCCGAACCAGTCGAACCAAATGGGGGGTGTGGTGGCAACAATTGTGGCCATGGCCGTGGCCGTGGACGTGGAGGGATACCCTTCAACCTGAAGAATACCCCACTGCCTGAGGAGAACATCCCGCCACCACCACCACCGAACCTGGCAGAAGTGATGGCACAACAGACCTAGCTTCTTGTAGCTCTTGTTGAAGGAGCAAACCGTCGCCAAGGAGGTCAACAGAATGACTTCTAAAGGAAGCTAGAGGGATTTCTGAAGCTAAGGCCACCTACCTATGATGGCACCAACCCTAACCCGCTTGTAGCCGATGACTGGCTCAAGGAGATTGAGAAGAAGCTTGACCTCACTACTTTCACAGACGATGAGTGTGTCGAAGCAGCCGCACACCAGCTCATAGGTGCAGCACGCACCTGGTGGGACAGTTTCAGTGATTCCCATGAGGACCCTGCTAACATCTCGTGGGATGAGTTCGCCGAAGCATTCACCGAGTATCACATTCCCAAGGGTATCATGGAGGCCAAAGCCGAGGAGTTTCGCAACATCAAGATGGGAAAGGATAGGGTGACTAAGTACACTACTCGTTTCACTAACCTTCTGCGCTATGCACCTTCCTATGTTGTGAACTCTGAGAAGGAGAAGCTATACTATTACCGCAAGGGACTTAACCCACACATCAAGCTGAAGTTTGGTGGTATTGAGAGATAGCACGCTGCGTGCGCTGGTGGATCGCTACATTCAGATCGAGAAGGACCATGCTGAACCAGGAGAGGAGTACAGGGAGAGGAAGCGTAAGCCTGAGGAGTCTCTCCATGGATGTGATCGCAAGAGGTTCCACAGAGATGCATCATCCAGGGAACGCTCTCGCCACAACAGGGATGACAACCCTAGATCGAGTAGGGGTAGTGGAGGCTACACCGCCAAATACTCCCGCCCTGCTCAGGATCGCTACACCCGGGACCATTATGCACAGGACCGCAACACTCAGGACCGTTTCAACCATCCCCGCTTAGCGAATGAACGCCCAGCACAGAACCGCTCCGCACCAAGCACTAGAAACTAGAAGGCACCTATGCCAACCCCTATAGGCGGTACACCTTTCACCTGCTTTGCTTGTGGCCAACCAGGTCACAAAGCCGCTGAGTGCCCTCAGAACACAGCTGCTCAGAAGTCTCAGTTCAAGGGATCTGCTGCTCGTGGACGTCTCAACCATCTGGACGCCGAGGAAGCACAGGCTATCCCTGACGTGGTGTACGATATGTTTTTAGTTAATGGCAATACTACATCAGTTCTATTTGACTCAGGAGCAACTTGTTCTTACATATCAACCAAGTTTGCACGAGAACATGACCTGTCTATAACCCCACGTGGAAAGCCTATCATCACCAGCTCACCTTTAGGAGACCTAAAATGCACCCACATCTGTAAGGGAGTGAGTCTTACCATTGAGGGTCTTATCTTTAAAGCTGACCTAACCCTGTTACCTTCCACAAACCTAGATGTCATCTTAGGTATGGATTGGTTAACCATTCACCGAGGTATCATATCATGTTCACCTAGATATGTCCATGCGACCCACCCATCAGGCCAAGTCATTAGATGTGAACCCCAGTCCGAAAAGTCCACCTCTATCTTGTGTGCCCTTAAAGTGAGTTCAGAATCGCAAAAAGAGGAGAAGACAGTTCATGATGTGCCGGTGGTCAGAGACTATCCCGATGTATTCCCTGAAGAATTACCAGGTATGCCACCAGACCGTGATGTAGAATTCATCATTGATCTGTTGTCGGGAACAGGACCCATTGCCAAGAGACCCTATCGCATGTCAGTTGATGAACTGGCTGAACTCAAGAAATAGCTTGATGAGCTCATCTCGAAGAGATATATTAGACCCAGTGCTTCACCCTAGGGATCCCCTGTTCTGTTTGTTAAGAAGAAGGATGGCTCAATGAGAATGTGCATCGATTACCGAAACTTGAACGCAGTCACCATCAAGAACAAGTACCCCCTGCCAAGGATTGATGATCTGCTTGATCAGCTTCGAGGTGCCAAGTATTTCTCCAAGATTGATCTCAGATCCGGCTATCATCAGATGAAGATTCGAGAGAGTGACATCCCGAAGATAGCTTTTGTGACTAGGTATGGGCAGTTTGAGTTCACCATGGTGTCCTTTGGACTCACGAATGCTCCTGCATACTTCATGAACATGATGAATAAGGTTTTCATGGATGAACTGGATAAGTTTGTGGTAGTATTCATTGATGACATTCTTGTCTATTCATCCATCGCTGAAGAACACGAACATCATCTGAGAACGGTGCTTGAGAAACTAGCCCAGCATCAGCTCTACGCAAAGTTCAGCAAATGCAAGTTTTGGCTATAGAAAGTTGCCTTCCTAGGCCACATACTATCAGCTGAAGGTGTTGCAGTTGACCCAGCTAAGATTGAAGCTGTGAAAGAGTGGGATCAACCCCGTAATGTGACAGAAGTCAGAAGTTTCTTGGGATTGGCTGGATATTATCATCGATTCATTGAGAACTTCTCCAAGATAGTCCATCCAATGACCAACCGTCTGAAGAAGACTAAGGAGTTTAAATGGATGCCCGAGTGCGAACAAAGCTTCCAGGAATTGAAACAGAAGCTTACCACAACTCCTGTGCTAGCATTGCCTGATATCAGCAAAGATTTCGTAGTCTATTGTGATGCATCCCATCAAGGACTTGGTTGTGTACTGATGCAAGATGGAAGAGTGATGGCATATGTGTCTCGACAGCTGAAAGAACACGAGAACCGTTACCCAACCCATGATCTTGAGTTAGCAGCAGTTGTGCATGCCTTGAAGATCTGGAGACACTACTTGATAGGCAACAAGTGTGATATCTATATAGATCACAAGAGCTTGAAGTACTTTTTCACTCAGGAAGATCTAAATATGAGGCAATGCCGATGGCTAGAGTTGATCAAGGATTATGACCTAAAAATTCACTATCATCCGGGAAAAGCTAATGTAGTCGCAGATGCTCTTAGTCGCAAGAGTTACTGTCACACCTTGATCACTGAATCCGTACCACCTGAGCTCAAGGAAGAGATTGATGATTTCCAACTAGAGATACTACTGCATGGCTGGTTGAATAAGCTCTACATATAGTATGATCTCACAGATCTTTGAATAAGTTGCGAAGAGATCGAATATCTCCGTGGTCTGATGAAACTAGGCTACAAGACCAACCACCAAGAAGATGAATAAGGAACCATCTGGTTCAAGAACAGAATCTATGTTCCATCTGACCTGGTACTACGAGAGGAAATTCTGTCAGAAGCTCATGATTCCAAGTACTGTATTCACCCTGGAGGTTCAAAGATGTACCAAGACTTGAAGAAACACTTCTAGTGGAAGGGCATAAAGACAGACATTGTAGGACATGTGGCACGATGTGACACCTGTAATAGAGTCAAGGCTGAACATCAAAGGCCTGTAGGATTGCTAAAGCCTCTTGACGTTCCCGAGTGGAAATGGGAGAGCATATCCATGGATTTCATAGTTGGATTGTCCCATTCACAGAAAGGCAATGATTCCATCTGGGTGATTGTTGATCGTTTGACCAAGATAGCTCACTTTGTACCAGTGAAGACCAAGACTAATGCAGAAAAATTAGCAGATCTATATGTTGAGCATATTCTTAGACTGCATGGAGCTCCCTCTAGTATTGTATCTGATCGTGGTCCTCAGTTTGTGTCCCGATTATGGGAAGCTCTGCACAAGTCCATTGGAACCAAACTTGATTTCAGTACCGCTTACACCCATAGACAGATGGACAGACAGAGCGAGTAAACTAGATCTTAGAAGACATGCTTCGCGCTAGTGTACTGAATTATGGCTCTGACTAGGAGAAATGCCTACCCTATGCAGAGTTCTCATACAACAACAGCTACCAAGCTAGTATTAAGATGTCACCATTTGAAGCTCTGTATGGCAGACCATGTAAGACACCTCTGATGTGGTCCCAACCGGAGGAAAGATCGTTCTTTGACTCCACCAAGATTCAAGATGCCGAAGAAGGAGTTGCTCAAGTGAAGGAGAACTTGAGAATTGCTCAAAGTCGATACAAGAGCTATGCTGACAAAATGAGAAGAGAACTTGAGTTCAATGTGGGAGACTTCGTCTATCTCAAGGTATCCCCGCTACGTGGAACTGTCAGATTCCACGTGAAAGGAAAGCTTACAAGATTTGCAAGAGGATTGGAAAGCCCGCCTACAAACTTGAGCTACCCGAGGAATTGATGGGTGTACATCCCGTATTCCATGTCTCACAGCTACGCAAGTGTTTGAGAGTGCCCGATGAAGTAGTTCCAACTGATACACTTGACATTCAAGATACACTCGAGTACAAAGAACATCCTATCAGAATTCTGGGCAGAGATACCATAGAGACCCGAAGCAAGACTATTCCAATGTGCAAGATTCAATGGAGCAATCACACAGAGAGAGAAGCAACATGGGAGAAAGAGTCTGACCTCCGGCTACATTATCCTTATCTTTTCAAAGAGTACGTTACGCTTTAATCTCGGGGATGAGATTCTGTTAAGGGGGTAGGACTATAACAACCCAAAAATCCATACACCAAAAAATACCAACTACAAAATTTTTCTTAAAACTCCCATGTGATGATGAGTGTCATGTATAGAAACCCAACCTAAGAGATGCATTAGATCTAACCCCAACCCAGGTCAACACATAAGCATGGCATGCCATTGTTAATCATGCATATTTAAATACTAACAAATGAAACATGGCATATATTGTTAACTCAACTTGTGATTTGGATTTCCAATTGCCTTATGTTATGCTTAACAACTTCTTTAAAGAAATACACCATAAAGTAATTAATACTCAAACCAGGGAATAAAGGTTTAAAGAGAAAACAAATTCTATTTTTGTATAACAAAACTACACCTATTTTTGTTATACAAATAGCTAAATAAATTCCTAATATTTATATAAGTATGTTGTGGGCCTCATATCAAAAACTCCAATGAATATGGTGCACCAATTTGGAATCCAAATTTCAAGATCAAAATTGAATTCAAATAAAGAAGGAAATAAAACAGAAAAAGAAATGGGGAAGAAGAAGGCCTCGCAGGCCGGCTCGGCCTGCTCAGCCCATAGTCAGCCCCGCTTCGCGCGTAGCCGGCCCAACTCGCGCAACCAAGCAACTGACCCAGCAAGCCCGCACACCGCTCACGCCAATGTGCCTCCCCGCCTTCACTTGTTGTCACTGCCGCCGGGCCCCACGCGTCAGCCACACGCCGTCTATAGGATCGTCTTCCTCCCCCGACCGCTCACGCCGATTCCCTTCTCTGACCGAGCCCCGACAGCACTGGCAGGGGCAGGCCAGGGGGTCATGCCCGGGGCATGGCCTTGTCCCCTTGGTGCCATGCCCACGCAACCACTCGCAGCCATTGGATGCAGCACGCGCCTCCGATCGACCTTGATTTCCCAACCGCCGATCACCAGGCTCGCCGTTTCCCCCGCTCGGCTATAAGAGCCCCGGCCCCGGTTGCCCTAGCGCCCTGAGCTTTCAATGCCCCGCCGCCACTTGGTGGCCATCCCGTGCACACCCAAGCCAGAGAAAAGCGAGGAAGAAGGAAGGGAGAGGGAGGAGGAAGAAAGAGGTGCCATCGGAACACCTCCGAAGCCGCCGGAGCAGGAGCCGACGCCACGACGCTGCACGGCACTGCGCTGCCTCCGGAGCTACACGGCCGCAACTCGCCACTGCGTCGCCATCCCCTCTTCCACAACACCTACGGTGAGCCCTTGATTCTTCCCCTGCTCACCACGGGACCTTGCTACTCCGGCCATGGCGCTCCATACCATGAGCGCGTAGGCCAAGGCCATCTCCGGTCTCTAGGCACACAAGCATAGCACACTCACGCGCACACCGCGACCACCTCCGAGCCCTTGGACACTGTAGACCCCTCCAAGCCCCACGGACGCCGGAGCAGATCACTCGCTCGTTGTGCTCGCAACGCCACCGTCGTGGCGTGGCCACCACCAGCGCACCCGACTACCTCGCTAGACTAGAACGTAGCCATAGAGCATCACCGTGATGACCGCAAGATAGCCGCGTGGACCAAGTCAATGACAGTCAGCCGCAGCCCCTTTGTCAGAGCACCAGACCACCGGCCAGAGCATCGCCACCACTGGCCAGAGCACCAGACCACCGTGGCCAGCACCGCTGGGAGCGCCTAGCGCCTCCTTGACTCGCACGCCCCGTTCGCTGGAGCCACGGGAAACTCACGTGCCCCGCCAAACATGCTCTTGACCACCACCATAGCCTGACCATGCCACACCGACGAGCGCCGCCACGCCAAGCCGCCGACTAAAGCGACCCTGATTTCCGCGAAGGAAAATCCACAGCGTCGAAATGTAATAAGACCGTTGTAGATCATATTACCCAAATTTCAATCAAATATCACATCCATACAACGATAATATCAGAGTACAAATAGTGCGGAATTACATAAATTATTACATCGCCGCATTGGCGGAATCAAAAGTAGCATTCATTCAGAACAGCTTGAAGATAAGATCGCCAAACTTGAGCGTAGGTACGAATCCCTCAACCGTCAAACTCCTCAGAGCTATACTCCTTAGCAGAACCTATGTGCCAAAATTTATCAGTACGATTTGTACTGGCCACTCCCGAGCATTGCTTTGTGGAAATTGGATGGAAGTTGGATATAGTCAAAAGGAACCTATAAGGCCGGGGTTTCCTATTTATTTAGCCTATCAAGTATATATAAAAGTATAGTCATGTTTTAACACCAATCCCACACACATTCCACTCCATTCCCTTTCTAGAGCTAGGTTTCGATCCTGGGATCGATATACCACCATCTCCACACCATCACCATAACATAACCATACCATCGCTCAGTCGATAGGCCAACTCCCTCTCGGCACTGTCTCAAGGCCCGTAGCCCTTGGCAACGTCCGAACACTCACCCCAGGGGGAGAAGGGAAGGACTCATCTCACTATCTAGTTTAAGCGAAACCCAGGAAAGGTCCATAGCCGACAAGTCGGCATATGTATCGATCGATCAACCATACACTCTGCAGAGGTTTTACATAACCACAAGATCCGCCTTCCTCACTGACCGTCATCAACTATGCTGATTCCAGCCGCTTGCTAGCTTAGAATAATGCCACTCTACAATTCAGCCCTGGTACACCCCAAGTCCAGTCTAGGGTGGCTGAAACTGTGAGTCATGAGCCGGGTCCACAAGGTCTCCATGAAGTCTCAAAAGGGTGTGGGGGAATCCTCCGCGCCCCGTACCTCCTTACACTGTCCGCTATTAACCTAGCAGCAGTGGCAATATCCTACCAAGTAGTCCGGCCGTCCCGCACCATATAGGGCGAGTGGTACGTAAGGCTTCCCAGTGAATCTGAGTACTAGTAAGTCCTTAGGGGTGACCAAGCCAAAATGTCTTCATTAGGGTTTCCATTTACTGTGCCACCACAGCACCTCCATCCCGGGCTCCTCCCATCATAGGTTCACACCCAGGACCACCTCATATACCTTTTACCCACCACAGGTATCCATTCTAGGGGTGCCCAGGTAGCACCCCATGGCAAGACTTGCCCTAGGCTCATCATATACTTCAACTTAGTCGACTCAACCCTCACCCTCCACGCACCCAAGTCACACACGCAGCACTCTCCTCATAGTCTAGATAACACCAGTTTCCACCACGCATCAATCTAGTGCAAGCATAGTAGAAGTAATAAGCAATGAAATATAGTAGCAAGCGTGTGACTAGCCTAACAGCAGGGTGAGCAGGGGTAAGGTTGCGTCAAGATAAAGGTCATCAAGGAAGCATACTACCATGCAAGTCCTATCATAGTGTGATCATAACAATAAAGTAAAGCACTAGCATTTCTATTTTAGCCATGCGTAATAGGTGCTACGAGATTGGGTGGGATGTGGCACCTTCAGTGTAGTCGTCTCCATACTCCTCACGGTACTCATGATCCTCGTCCGCCTAGTTCTCCTCCGAGTCTACATCGATCGCATTATAGTCGCATTAGTGACGTCTATAGAATAGCACAAAGAAGTAATGGAAATTCAAAAGAGCCGAATGCACTCAAACATGGGTTCATTGCGTAGAGCTTGATTTTAGATGAATTTTGGTCCTGGTTTCGTATTTTTCTGAGTTCGTATGAATTAGTTATGAATTTCTGAAGTTTAAATCATTTCTGAAAATGGAAAAGGCCGAATTATTCCTGGGCTGACATGTGTCACGCTGTGACTGACATCATTGGATCGGCTCTGAACTGACAGGTGGGGTCCTACTGACATCAGCATGACATCAGCAACGTCATCAGTTCTGACAGGTGGGTCCAGGGACTCTTGGGTCACTGACATGTGGGTCCGGTCAAAGTCAACATCAGTCAACAGCGAGTCAACAGTCAATGGTCTATGGTCAACGGTTAGGGTCACTGACGTGTGGGGCTAGAGCTACTGACATCAGCAGCTGATGTCATCATGACGTCAGCATGCAGTCACCCTGGCTGTGTTGGCTTCTGACGTGCGGGTCCCGTGTGACGTCAGCATGACGTCAGCATCTGACATGTGGGTCCAGAGTGTCTATGCCACTGACATGTGGGGCCAGGTCAACGGTCAACATGGGTCGGGTCTCAAACGGGCTTTGGTGGGCTCGGGTTGGGCCGGTCTGGGCCGGGCCGGGCCGGACACGTGGCAAGCTGTGGCGCTGCCACGTTGTAGCCGTGGGCCTCCACTGGGCTGTGGTCTTTGGCTGTGGGCGTGAGCGTGGCTCATGGTGGACCAAGAGACGCTGGTCCATGGACCGCAGATAGGTCTACGGTGGACCGAGTCCTCCCTTCTCTCAGGCGCGGTCCATGTGCACTGGGTGCATGCGTGGGTGGCCAGCGAGGGGAGTTTCCCCTGTTTCTCCCGTGGCTATGCTCCAGTCGGCGGCGTGCTCGCTGGTGAGCCTCCGTGGTGGCGCTGGTGTCCAATTGGGGAGGGGAAAAGCTTCCCTAGGCCACGGTGATCATGATGCTGGGGTCTAAGTGGTGGCCGGGGCCTTCCAGGGCATTGGCCACGGCGGCTCGACGTGGCGGCGCCCATCGGTGTGGCATGGTCAGGCTATGGTGGTGGCCAAGAGCGTGTTTGGCGGGGCGCGTGAGTTTCCCATGGCTCCAGCGAACAGGGCGGGCGAGTCAAAGAGGCACCAGGCGCTCCCAGCGGTACTGGCCATGGTGGTCTGGTGCTTCGGCCGGTGGTGGCGGTGCTCTGGCCGGTGGTCTGGTGCTCTGGCCAAGGGGCTACGGCTGACTATCGTTGACTTGGTCTACGTGGCTATCTTCCGGTCATCACGGTGATGCTCTACGGCTACGTTCTAGTCTAGCGAGGTGGCCGGGTGCGCCGGTAGTGGCCACGCCACGACAGCGGCGTTGCGAGCGCGGCGAGCGAGTGCTCTGCTTCGGCGTCCGTGGGGCTTGGAGGGGTCTATAGCGTCCAAGGGCTCGAAGGTGGTTGCAGTGTGCATGTGAGTGTGCTGTGCTTGTGTGCCTAGAGACCAGAGATGGCCTTGGCCTATGCGCTCACGGTATGGAACCGGAGTAGCAAGGTCCCGCGGCGAGTAGGGGAAGAACCGGGGGCTCACCGTAGGTGTTGTGGAAGAGGGGATGGCGACGTAGTGGTGAGTTGCGGCCATGTAGCTCCGGAGGCAGCGCAGTGCCGTGCAGCGTCGTGGCGTCGGCTCCTGCTCCGGCGGCTTTGGAGGTGTTCCGATGGCACCTCTTTCTTCTTCCTCCCTCTCCCTTCCTCGCTTTTCTCTGGCTCGGGTGTGCACGGGATGGCCACCAAGTGGCGGCGGGGCATTGAAAGCTCAGGGCGCTAGGGCAACCGGGGCCGGGGCTCTTATAGCCGAGCGGGGAAACGGCGAGCCCGGTGATCGGCGGTTGGGGAATCAAGGGCGATCGAAGGCGCATGCTGCATCCAACGGCCGCGAGTGGTTGCGTGGGCGCGACGCCAAGGGGACAAGGCCATGCCCCACGCGTGACCCCCTAGCCCGCCCCTGCTAGTGCCGTCGAGGCTCGGTCAGAGAAGGGAATCGACGTGAGCGGTCGGGGGAGGAAGACGATCTTGTGGACGGCGTGCAGCTGACGCATGGGGCCCGGTGGCAGTGACAGCCAGCGAAGGCGGGGAGGCGCGTTGGCGTGAGCGGCGTGCAGGCTTGCTAGGCTAGTCGCTCGGTTGTGCGAGTTGGGCCGGCTACGCACGAAGCAGGGCTGACAGTGGGCTGAGCCGGCCTGCGAGGCCTTCTTCTTCCCCATTTCTTTTTCTGTTTTATTTTCCTTCTTCTTTATTTGAATTCAATTTTGATCTTGAAATTTGGATTCTAAATTGGTGCACCATATTCATTGGAGTTTTTGATATGAGGCCCACAACATACTTATATAAATATTAGGAATTTATTTAGCTATTTTGTATAACAAAAATAGGTGTAGTTTTGTTATACAAAAATAGAATTTGTTTTCTCTTTAAACCTTTATTCCCTGGTTTGAGTATTAATTACTTTATGGTGTATTTCTTTAAAGAAGTTGTTAAGCATAACATAAGGCAATTGGAAATCCAAATCACAAGTTGAGTTAACAATATATGCCATGTTTCATTTGTTAGTATTTAAATATGCATGATTAACAATGGCATGCCATGCTTATGTGTTGACCTGGGTTGGGGTTAGATCTAATGCATCTCTTAGGTTGGGTTTCTATACATGACACTCATCATCACATGGGAGTTTTAAGAAAAATTTTGTAGTTGGTATTTTTTGGTGTATGGATTTTTGGGTTGTTATAGTCCTACCCCCTTAACAGAATCTCATCCCCGAGATTAAAGCGTAACGTACTCTTCGAAAAGATAAGGATAATGTAGCTGGAGGTCAGACTCTTTCTCCCATGTTGCTTCTCTCTCTGTGTGATTGCTCCATTGGATCTTGCACATTGGAATAGTCTTGCTTCGGGTCTCTATGGTATCTCTGCCCAGAATTCTAATAGGATGTTCTTTGTACTCGAGTGTATCTTGAATGTCAAGTGTATCAGTTGGAACTACTTCATCGGGCACTCTCAAACACTAGCGTAGCTGTGAGACATGGAATACGGGATGTACACCCATCAATTCCTCGGGTAGCTCAAGTTTGTAGGTGGGCTTTCCAATCCTCTTGCAAATCTTGTAAGCTTTCCTTTCACGTGGAATCTGACAGTTCCACGTAGCAGGGATACCTTGAGATAGACGAAGTCTCCCACATTGAACTCAAGTTCTCTTCTCCTTTTGTCAGCATAGCTCTTGTATTGACTTTGAGCAATTCTCAAGTTCTCCTTCACTTGAGCAACTCCTTCTTCGGCATCTTGAATCTTGGTGGAGTCAAAGAACGATCTTTCCTCCGGTTGGGACCACATCAGAGGTGTCTTACATGGTCTGCCATACAGAGCTTCAAATGGTGACATCTTAATACTGGCTTGGTAGCTATTGTTGTATGAGAACTCTGCATAGGGTAGGCATTTCTCCCAGTCAGAGCCATAATTCAGTACACTAGCGCGAAGCATGTCTTCTTAGATCTAGTTTACTCGCTCTATCTATCCATCTGTCTATGGGTGATAAGTGGTACTGAAATCAAGTTTGGTTCTAATGGACTTGTGCAGAGCTTCCCAGAATCGGGACACAAACTAGGGACCACGATCAGATACAATACTAGAGGGAGCTCCATGCAGTCTGAGGATATGCTCAACATATAGATCTGCTAATTTTTCTGCATTGGTCTTGGTCTTCACTGGTACAAAGTGAGCTATCTTGGTCAAATGATCAACAATCACCCAGATGGAATCATTGCCTTTCTGTGAACGGGGCAATCCAACTATGAAATCCATGGATATACTCTCCCATTTCCACTCGGGAACGTCAAGAGGCTTTAGCAAACCTGCAGGCCTTTGATGTTCAGCCTTGACTCTATTGCAGGTGTCATAACGTGCCACATGTCCTGCAATGTCTGTCTTTATGCATTTCCACCAAAAGTGTTTCTTCAAGTCTTGATACATTTTTGAACCTCCAGGGTGAATACAGTACTTGGAATCATGAGCTTCTGACAGAATTTCCTCTCGTAGTACTGGGTCAGATGGAACATAGATTCTGTTCTTGAACCAGATGATTCCTTGTTCATCTTCTTGGTGGTTGGTTTTGTAGCCTAGTTTCATTAGACCACGGAGATATTCGATCTCTTCACAACTTTTCTGAGCTTGACGAATGCGATCTGTGAGATCATACTGTATGTGGAGCTCATTCAGCAAGCCATGCGGTAGTATCTCTAGTTGGAAATCATCAATCTCTTCCTTGAGCTTAGGTGGTACGGATTTAGTGATCAAGGTGTGACAGTAACTCTTGCGACTAAGAGCATCTGCGACTACATTAGCTTTTTTCAGATGATAGTGAATTTCCAGGTCATAATCCTTGATCAACTCTAGCCATCGGCGTTGCCTCATATTTAGATCTTCCTGAGTGAAAAAGTACTTCAAGCTCTTGTGATTCGTATAGATATCACACTTGTTGCCTATCAAGTAGTGTCTCCAGATCTTCAAGGCATGCACAACTGCTGCTAACTCAAGATCATGGGTTGGGTAATGGTTCTTGTGTTCTTTCAACTGTCGAGACGCATATGCTATCACTTTTCCATCTTGCATCAGTAGACAACCAAGTCCTTGACGGGATGCATCACAATAGACCACGAAATCTTTGCTGATATCAGGCAATGCTAGCACAGGAGTTGTGGTAAGCTTCTGTTTCAATTCCTGGAAACTTTGTTCGCACTCGGGCGTCCATTCAAACTTCTTAGTCTTCTTCAGAAGGTTGGTCATTGGACGGGCTATCTTGGAGAAGTTCTCAATGAATCAGCGATAATATCCAGCCAATCCCAAGAAGCTTCTGACTTCTGTCACATTACGGGGTTGATCCCACTCTTTCACAGCTTCAATCTTGGCTGGGTCAACTACGACACCTTCAGCTGATAGTACATGGTCTAAGAAGGCAACTCTCTGTAGCTAAAACTCGCATTTGCTGAACTTTGCATATAGCTGATGTTTTGCTAGTTTCTCAAGCACAGTTCTCAGATGATGTTTGTGTTCTTCAGCGGTGGATGAATAGACAAGAATGTCATCAATGAATACTACCACGAACTTATCCAGTTCATCCATGAAAACCTTATTCATCATGTTCATGAAGTATGTGGGAGCATTCGTGAGTCCAAAGGACACCACGGTGAACTCAAACTGCCCATACCTAGTCACAAAAGCTATCTTTGAGATGTCACTCTCTCGAATCTTCATCTGATGATAGCCAGATCTGAGATCAATCTTGGAGAAATACTTGGCACCTCGAAGCTGATCAAGTAGATCATCAATCCTGGGTAGGGGGTACTTGTTCTTGATGGTGACTGCGTTCAAGTTCCGGTAATCAATGCACATTCTCATTGAGCCATCCTTCTTCTTAACAAACAAAACAGGGGATCCCCAGGGTGAAGCACTGGGTCTGATATATCCCTTCGAGATGAGCTCATCAAGCTGTTTCTTGAGCTCGGCCAGTTCATCAACTGACATGCAATAGGGTCTCTTGGCAATGGGTCCTGTTCCCGGCAAGAGATCAATGATGAACTCTACATCACGGTCTGGTGGCATATCCGGTAATTCTTCAGGGAATACATCTGGATAGTCTCTGACCATAGGCACATCATGAACTGTCTTCTCCTCTTTCTATGATTCTGAACTGCCTTTAAGGGCACACAAGATAGAGGTGGACTTTCCAGACTAGGGTTCACATCTAATGACTTGGCCTGATGGGTGGGTCGCTTAGACATATCTAGGTGAACATGATATGATACCTCGGTGAATGGTTAACCAATCCATACCTAAGATGACATCTAGGTTTGTAGAAGGTAACAGGGTTAGGTCGGCTTTAAAGATAAGACCCTCAATGATAAGACTCACTCCCTTATAGATGTGGGTGCATTTTAGGTCTCCTAAAGGTGAGCTAGTGATGATAGGCTTTTCACGTGGGGTTACAGACAGGTCATGTTCTCATGCAAACTTGGATGATATGTAAGAACAAGTTGCTCCTGAGTCAAATAGAACTGATGCAGTATTGCCATTAACTAAAAACATACCATACACCACGTTAGGGGCAGCCTATGCTTCCTTGGTGTCCAGATGGTTGAGATGTCCACGGGTAGCAGATCCCTTGAACTGAGACTTCTGAGCAGCTAAGTTCTGAGGGCATTCAGCGGCTTTGTGACCTGGTTGGCCACAAGCAAAGCAAGTGAAAGGCGTACCGCCTGTAGGGGTTGGCGCGGGTGCCTTCCAGTTTCCAGTGCTTGGTGCAGAGCGGTTCTGTGCTGGGCGTTCATTCGCTGAGTGGGGACGGTTGAAACGGTCCTGAGTGTTGTGGTCCTGTGCATAACGGTCCCGGGTGTAGCGATCCTGAGTAGGGCAGGAGTATTTGGCGGTGTAGCCTCCACTACCCCTACTCGATCCAGGGTTGTCATCCCTGTTGTGGCGAGAGCGTTCCCTGGATGGTGCATCTCTGCGGAACCTCTTGCGATCATGGCCACGGAAGGACTCCTCAGGCTTACGCTTCCTCTCCCTATACTCCTCTCTAGCTTTAGCATGGTCCTTCTCAATCTGGATGCAGCGATCCACCAGAGCACGCAACGTGTTACTCTCAATATAGCCAAACTTCAGCTTGATGTACGGGTTAAGTCCCTTACGGTAATAGTACAGCTTCTTCTTCTCAGAGTTCACAACATAGGAAGGTGCATAGCGTAGAAGGTTGGTGAAACGAGTAGTGTACTCAGTCACCCTATCTTTTCCCATTTTGATGTTGTGGAACTCCTTAGCTTTGGCCTCCATGACACCCTTAGGAATGTGAAACTCAGTGAATGCTTCGGCGAACTCATCCCACGAGATGTTGGCAGGGTCCTCATGGGAATCACTGAAACTGTCCCACCAGGCGCATGCTGCACCTATGAGCTGGTGTGCGGCTGCTCCAACATACTCATCATCGGTGAAAGTAGTGAGGTCAAGCTTCTTCTCCATCTCCTTGAGCCAGTCATCAGCTACAAGCGGGTCAGGGTCGGTGCCATCATAGGTAGGTGGCCTTAGCTTCAGAAATCCCTCTAGCTTCCTTTGGAAGTCATTCTGCTGACCTCCCTGGCGACGGTTTGCTCCTTCAACAAGAGCTATAAGAAGTTGGGTCTATTGTGCCATCACTTCTGCCAGGTTCGGTGGTGGTGGTGGTGAAATGTTCTCCTCAGGCGGTGGGGTATTCTCCAGGTGGAAGGGTATCCCTCCACGTCCACGGCCATGACCACGGCCACGGTGGTTGCCACCACATCCCCCATTTGGTTCAACTGGTTCAGGGGTGGGCACACGTCCATGATTCATTAGGCGATTAGATCGGCGGTTCGGTATCTGCAACACGGATCATAGAGAATTTAGTGTCTGTGCCATAAGTGCTTATAATTCAATATGATTACAAGATTTTGACAATTTAAAGAAAAACATTTATACTATCCAACACTCATTACAAAGAAGCAATAAGATCCATAAGATGCAATAAGATCCAAAACATTCATTACATGGGTTTTATTACATAGCATCATCTCCAGTAGCTACACTTGAAGACGTGCGAGAATCGTACTACGCATAATGTCTCATAATACATCTCATAAGGGGTACATCATGGGGTACAACTTATGGAAGCTATTGACATGACTCATGACCACGTAGGGTCATTCTACTCTAACTCGTACACCGCAGCTGGGATACGACTGTTCTCGATCTCGATCTCCTCGTTAGACTTGTGAAGTCGGGACACGTACTTTAGGGCCTCGGCAAGCTCCTCAGTAGGCTTGGCTCCAGGTAGGGTAGGGCAGGCATCTAGGTTGAGGCGAGTCAGGGCTAAAACTCCTCTATCCTAGGCTTCGTCTTGCTACGAATCTCCTTGGGTAGCTGATCCCACATACCCTTCATCTCCCTGAGGCGCTTCTTGTCAGACTTCTACCAAGCCTGCTAGGTCCTCTCACACTTGTCCTGTAGGTACTCGGTCTACCTGAGTGCCTCGATCAGGTGACCCTGGTTGTGAACGGCCTTCTTCCTAAACTCCTCTAACTCCTGGGTCATGGTCTTGTTCCGAGATTGGATTTTTAGCATATCAATCCCCTTGAATCTCTCTATGTCTCCTCTACGGTTGATCTCGGCCTTCTTGTCGTCCAACTCTCTCTGCAACTCCAAGACCTTACTGTCGAGGTAGCAGTTCCTGTTGCCTAGGTCGGCTGCTTTGTCCTGTAAGTTAGCGACCTCGGTTCTGTGGACTTCTTCACGACGGTTGAGCTCATCCTGCAGCTTGGCGACTGTCTCAAGTAGACTAGCTCGCTCCTGTGCTCCCTGCGAGTCTCGCTCCTGGTACTCCCATAGAAGGGCCTAGTCCTGTCGTCTCCTCTGCTCCAGCTGGGTCACATACCTCTCCTGCTCCAGTAGGTGGATAGCTAAGACACAAAGGCATCTGTCCTCCTCGGCGAAGATAACTCTACCGGCTGCGAAGCTCTGCCCACTAGGGGTAAGGCTGAGGTCGAGGGCTTGGGGTAGTAGACAGAACTCTATCATCTTCAGGTGCTCGTAGTGGTCCCTCATCACTCTATGAAGTGCCTTGTGTGAGACAGCTCATAGTCCCTCCTCAACTGTGTCCTCTATAGTCATCTCGGTGAAAGCTGGGACAAAAGGTAAGGTAGTGCTAGCTGGGAACTCGACTGAGGTGACAGCGGTCCTTTGATTCCTCCTTCCTGAGCTGGTTTCCCGGTGTAGGTGACCTTGACAAGCTCGTCGGGGGCACCTAACGTGACGAGAACTTGGCAGAGGGTCTGTGCAAAACCCCTGAGCTCATGTAGGTCGAAGGTGAGCTTGGCGTGGTCCAGAGGTAGCGGTCCTAGAGGCGGCCAGTTGACATTCGTTGCCATCTGCATGTTTTAAGGAACAGGTGTTAGCAGGTCAATAATAGATAAGCCTTGCATAAAAGTAAATGCAGGGTCGGTATATAACCGAAAGAAGGGTTGTTCACGTCCTATTCTATCGTCCATTTCTAAGGGTTTCGTCCTATGGTCAAGTATGGCTCTGATACCAACTGAAGCGATCCTGATTTCCGCAAAGGGAAATCCACAGCGTCGAAGTGTAATAAGACCGTTGTAGATCAGATTACCCAAATTTCAGTCAAATATCACATCCATACAATGATAATATCAGAGTACAAATAGTGTGGAATTACATATATTATTACATCGCCGCATTAGCAGAATCAAAAGTAGCATTCATTCAGAACAGCTTGAAGATAAGATCGCCAAACTTGAACGTAGGTACGAATCCCTCAACCGTCAAACTCCTCGGAGCTATACTCCTCAGCAGAACCTATGTGCCAAAATTTATCAGTATGATTTGTACTGGCCACTCCCAACCCTATGAGCATTGCTTTGTGGAAATTGGATGCAAGTTGGATATAGTCAAAAGGAACCTATAAGGCTGGGGTTTCCTATTTATTTAGCCTATCAAGTATATATAAAAGTATAGTCAAGTTTTAACACCAATCCCATGCACATTCCACTCCATTCCCTTTCCAGAGCTAGGTTTCGATCCTAGGATCGATATACCACCATCTCCACACCATCACCATACCATAACCATACCATCACTCAGTCGACAGGCCAACTCCCTCTCGGCATTGTCTCAAGGCCCGTAGCCCCTAGCTACGTCCGAACACTCACCCCAGGGGGAGAAGGGAAGGACTCATCTCACTATCTAGTTTAAGCGAAACCCAGGAAAGGTCCATAGCCAACAAGTCGACATATGTATCGATCGATCAACCATACACTCTGCAGAGGTTTTACATAACCACAAGATCCGCCTTCCTCGCTGATCGTCGTCAACTGGGCTAATTCCGGCCGCTTGCTAGCCTAGAATAATGCCACTCTACCATTCAGCCCTGGTACACCCCAAGTCCAGTCTGGGGTGGCTAAAACTGTGAGTCATGAGTCGGGTCCACAAGGTCTCCATGAAGTCTCGGAAGGGTGGGGGGGAATCCTCCGCGCCCCGTACCTCCTTACACTGTCCGCTATCAACCTAGCAGTAGTGGCAATATCCTACCAAGTAGTCCGGCCGTCCCACACCATATAGGGCGAGTGGTACATAAGGCTTCCCGGTGAATCTGAGTACTAGTAAGTCCTTAGGGGTGACCAAGCTAGAATATCTTCATCAGGGTTTCCATTTACTGTGCCACCATAGCACCTCCATCTCGGGCTCCTCCCATCACAGGTTCACACCTAGGACCACCTCATATACCTTTTACCCACCATAGGTATCCATTCCAGGGGTGCCCAGGTAGCACCCCATGGCAAGACTTGCCCCAGGCTTGTCATATATTCTAACTTGGTCGACTCAACCCTCACCCTCCACGCACCCAAGTCACACACGCAGCACTCTCCCCATAGTCCAGATAACACCAGTTTCCACCACGCATCAATGTAGTGCAAGCGTAGTAGAAGTAATAAGCAATGAAATATAGTAGCAAGCGTGTGACTAGCCTAACAGCAGGGTGAGCAGGGGTAAGGTTGCGTCAAGGTAAAGGTCATCAAGGAAGCATACTACCATGCAAGTCCTATCATAGTGTGATCATAACAATAAAGTAAAGCACTAGTATTTCTATTTTAGCCATGCGTAATAGGTGCTATGAGATTGGGTGGGATGTGGCACCTTCGGTGTAGTCGTCTCCATACTCCTCATGGTACTCACGATCCTCATCTATCTGGTTCTCCTCCGAGTCTGCATCGATCGCATTATAGTCACGTTAGCGACGTCTATAGAATAGCACAAAGAAGCAATGGAAATTCAAAAGAGCTGAATGCACTCATACATGGGTTCATTGCGTAGAGCTTGATTTTAGATGAATTTTGGTCCTAGTTTCGTATTTTTCTGAGTTCGTATGAATTAGTTATGAATTTCTGAAGTTTAAATCATTTCTGAAAATGGAAAAGGCCGAATTATTCCTGGGCTGACATGTGTCACGCTGTGACTGGTCCACGTGGCATGCTGACGTCAGCATGACGTCATTGGATCGGCTCTAAACTGACAGGTGGGGTCCTGTTGACTTCAGCATGACATCAGCAACGTCATCAGTTCTGACAGGTGGGTCCAGGGACTCTTGGGTCACTGACATGTGGGTCCGGTCAAAGTCAACGTCAGTCAACGGTGAGTCAACGGTCAACGGTCAGGGTCACTGACGTGTGGGGCCAGGGCTGCTGACGTCAGCAGCTGATGTCATCGTGACGTCAGCATGACGTCACCCTAGCTGTGTTGGCTTCTGACGTGTGGGTCCCGTGTGACGTCAGCATCTGACATGTGGGTCCAGAGTGTCCGTGCCACTGACATGTGGGGCCAGGTCAATGGTCAACATGGGCCGGGTCTCAAACGGGCTTTGGTGGGCTCGGGTTGGGCCGGGCCGGGCCGGACATGTGGCAAGCTGTGGCGCTGCCACGTCGTAGCCGTGGGCCTCCACTAGGCTGTGGTCTTCGGCTGTGGGCATGAGCGTGGCTCACGGTGGACCAAGAGACGCTGGTCCATGGACCGCAGACAGGTCTACGGTGGACCGAGTCCTCCCTTCTTCTCTCAGGCGCGGTCCATATGCACCGGGTGCATGCGCGGGTGGTCGGCGAGGGGAGTTTCCCCTGTTTCTCCCGTGGCTGTGCTCGTTGGTGAGCCTCCATGGCAGCGCTGGTGTCCAATTGGGGAGGGGAAAAGCTTCCCCAGGCCACGGCGATCATGATGCTGGGGTCTAAGTGGTGGCCAGGGCCTTCCAGGGTGTTGGCCACGGCGACTGGCGGCTCGGCGTGGCGGCGCCCGTCGGTGTGGCATGGTCAGGCTGTGGTGGTGGCCAAGAGCGTGTTTGGCGGGGCACGTGAGTTTCCTGTGGCTCCAGTGAACAGGGCGGGCGAGTCAAAGAGGCGCCAGGCGCTCCCAGCGGTACTGGCCACGGTGGTCTGGTGCTTCGGCCGGTGGTGGCGGTGCTCTGGCCGATGGTCTGGTGCTCTGGCCAAGGGGCTGCGGCTGACTATCGTCGACTTGGTCTACGCGGCTATCTTCCGATCATCACAGTGATGCTCTACGTCTATGTTCTAGTCTAGCGAGGTGGTCGGGTGCGCCGGTGGTGGCCACGCCATGACAGCGGCGTTGCGAGCGCGGCGAGCGAGTGCTCTGCTTCGGCGTTCGTGGGGCTTGGAGGGGTCTATAGCGTCCAAGGGCTCGAAGGTGGTCGCGGTGTGCGCGTGAGTGTGCTGTGCTTGTGTGCCTAGAGACCAGAGATGGCCTTGGCCTATGCGCTCACGGTATGGAGCGCCATGGCCAGATAGCAAGGTCCCGCGGCGAGTAGGGGAAGAACCGGGGGCTCACCGTAGGTGTTGTGGAAGAGGGGATGGCGACGCAGTGGCGAGTTGCGGCCATGTAGCTCTGGAGGCAGCACAGTGCCGTGTAGCGTCGTGGCGTTGGCTCCTGCTCCGGCGGCTTCGGAGGTGTTCCGATGGCACCTCTTTCTTCCTCCTCCCTCTCCCTTCCTCGCTTTTCTCTAGCTCGGGTGTGCACGGGATGGCCACCAAGTGGCGGCGGGGCGTTGAAAGCTCAGGGCGCTAGGGCAACCGGGGCCGAGGCTCTTATAGCCGAGCGGGGGGAACGGCGAGCCCGGTGATCGGCGGTTGGGGAATCAAGGGAGATCAGAGGCGCGTGCTGCATCCAACGGCCGCGAGTGGTTGCGTGGGCGCGGCACCAAGGGGACAAGGCCATGCCTCAGGCGTGACCCCCTGGCCCGCCCCTGCCAGTGCTGTCGGGGCTCGATCGGAGAAGGGAATCGGCGTGAGCGGTCGAGGGAGGAAGACGATCCTATGGACGGCGTGCGGCTGACGCGTGGGGCTCGGCGGCAGTGATAGCCAGCGAAGGCAGGGAGGCGCGTTGGCGTGAGCGGCGTGCGGGCTTGCTGGGCCGGTCGCTTGGTTGCGCGAGTTGGGCCGGCTACGCGCGAAGCAGGGCTGACAGTGGGCTGAGCAGGGCGATCCAGCCTGCGAGGCCTTCTTCTTCCCCATTTCTTTTTCTGTTTTATTTCCTTCTTCTTTATTTGAATTCAATTTTGATCTTGAAATTTGGATTCCAAATTGGTGCACCATATTCATTGGAGTTTTTGATATGAGGCCCACAACATACTTATATAAATATTAGGAATTTATTTAGCTATTTTGTATAACAAAAATAGGTGTTGTTTTGTTATACAAAAATAGAATTTGTTTTCTCTTTAAACCTTTATTCCCTGGTTTGAGTATTAATTACTTTATGGTGTATTTCTTTAAAGAAGTTGTTAAGCATAACATAAGGCAATTGGAAATCCAAATCACAAGTTGAGTTAACAATATATGCCATGTTTCATTTGTTAGTATTTAAATATGCATGATTAACAATGGCATGCCATGCTTATGTGTTGACCTGGGTTGGGGTTAGATCTAATGCATCTCTTAGGTTGGGTTTCTATACATGACACTCATCATCACATGGGAGTTTTAAGAAAAATTTTGTAGTTGGTATTTTTGGTGTATGGATTTTTGGGTTGTTACACCGACCACCGTGGCCAATGGTCTGGAAGGCCCCGGCCATCACTTAGACCCTAGCATCATGATCGCCGTGGCCTGGGGAAGCTTTTCCCCTCCCCAATTGGACACCAGTGCCGCCACGGAGGCTCACCGGGCGCTCGCCGCCGATGAAAGCACGGCGGGAGAGGAGGCAGGGGAATTCCCCTCGCCGGCCACACGCGCACGCACCCGGCACACGTGGACCACAGAGTGAGAGGAGAAGTGTGGACGCGGTTCATCGGAAGGAGAGGTGGTCCACCGTAGACCGACGCATGCGTCCACCGTGGACCGCGAGCCGTAGACCACAGCCCAGTAGAGGCCCATGGCAACGACGTGGCAGCGCCACAGCATGCCACGTGTCTGGCCCGGCCCGGCCTAGACCGGCCCAACCCGAGCCCACCAAAAGCCCGTTTGAGACCCGACCCATGTTGACCGTTGACCGGTCAACGTTGACCGTTGACCTGACTCCACATGTCAGTGGCACGGACACTCTGGAACCACATGTCAGATGCTGACGTCATGCTGACATCACACGGGACCCACCCGTCAGAAGACAACACAGCCAGGGTGACGTCATGCTGACGTCACGATGACATCAGCTGCTGACGTCAGCAGCCCTGGCCCCACACGTCAGTGACCCTAACCGTTGACCGTAGACCGTTGACCGTTGACTGGCGTTGACTTTGACCGGACCCACATGTCAGTGACCCAAGAGTCCTTGGACCCACCTGTCAGAACTGATGACGTTGCTAACGTCATGCTGACGTCACGCTGGCATCAGCTGGACCCCACCTACCAACTCGGAACTGAGACAATGACGTCATGACCAGTCACAGCGTGACACATGTCAGCCCAGGATTAATTCAGCCTTTTTCCATTTTCAGAAATGATTTAAACTTTGGAAATTCATAACTAATTCATATGACCCCAGAAAAATACGAAACCAGGACCAAAATTCATCTAAAATCAAGCTCTACGCAATGAACCCATGTTTGAGTGCATTTGGCTCTTTTGAATTTTCATTGCTTCTTTGTGCTATTCTATAGACGTCGCTAATGCGACTATAATACGATCGTTGCATACTCGGAGGAGAACTAGACGGATGAGGATCATGAGTACTATGAGGAGAACGGAGACGACTACACTAAAGGTGCCACATCCCACCCAATCTCGTAGCACCTATTACGCATGGCTAATATAGAACTGCTATTGCTTTACTTTACTGCTACAGTCATATTATGTTAGGACTTGCATGATAGAATGCTTACTTGAAGGCCTTTACCTTGACGCAACCTTACCCCTGCATACCCTGCTATTAGGCTAGACACACGCTCACTACTATATTTCATTACTTGTACTTCTACTACGCTTATACTACATTAATGTGTGGTGTTATCTGGACTATGGAGAGAGTGCTGCGTGTGTGACTTGGGTGTGTGGAGGGTGAGGGGTGTCGACCAAGTTGGAGTATACGACGAGTCTGGGGCAAGTCTTGCCATGGGGTGCTACCTGGGCACCCCTGGAAATGGATACCTGTGGTGGGTAAATGGTATATAAGGTGGTCCTAGGTGTGAAGCTGTGATGGGAGGAGCCCGGGATGGAGGTGCTGTGGTGGCACAGTAAATGGAAACCCTGATGAAGACATTCTGGCTTGGTCACCCCTAAGGACTTACTAGTACTCAGATTCACCGGGAAGCCTTACGTACCACTCGTCCTATATGGTGCGGGACGGCCGGACTACTTGGTGGGATATTACCACTACTGCTAGGTTGATAACGGAAAGTGCGAGGGAGGTACGGGGCGCGGAGGATTTCCCCACACCCTTCTGAGACTTCATAGAGACCTTGTGGACCTGGCTCATGACTCACAGTTTCAGCCACCCCAGACTGGACTTGGGGTGTACCAGGGCTGAATGGTAGAGTGGCATTATCCTAGGCTATCAAGCGGCCGGAATCAGCCCAGTTGATGACGGTCAGCGAGGAAGGCGGATCTTGTGGTTATGTAAAACCTCTGCAGAGTGTATGGTTGATCGATCGATACATGTGCCGACTTATCGGCTATGGACCTTTCCTGGGTTTCGCTTAAACTAGATAGTGAGATGAGTCCTTCTCTTCTTCCCCTGTGAGAGAGTGTCGGTCGTAGCCAGGGGCTACGGGCCTTGAGACAGTGCCAAGAGGGAGTTGGCCTGTCGACTGAGCGATGGTATGGTTATGGTATGGTGATGGTGTGGAGATGGTGGTATATCGATCCCAGGATCGAAATCTGGCTCTGGAATGGGAATGGGATGGAATGTGTGTGGGAATGGTGTTAAAACTTGACCAACTACTATTATATACTAGATATGCTAATGCATAGGAAACCCTAGCCTTATAGGTTCCTTTTGATTATATCTAATATGCATCCAATGTCCACAAAAGCAATGCTCATAGGGTTGGGAGTGGCCAGTACAAATCGTACTGATAAATTTTGGCACATATATTCTGCTGAGGAGTATAGCTCCGAGGAGTTTGACGGTTGAGGGGTTCGTTCCTACGCTCAAGTTTGGCGATCTTATCTTCAAGCTGTTCTGAATGAATGCTACTTTTGATTCCGCCAACGCGGCGATGTAATAATTTATGTAATTCCGCACTATTTGTACTCTGATATTATCATTGTATGGATGTGATATGCGACTGGAATTTGGGTAATATGATCTACAACGGTCTTATTACACTTCGACGCTGTGGATTTCCCTTCGCGGAAATCGGGGTCGTTTCAGTTGCTAACACTCGCAGTTGGAGTTTTATTGTGGAAAAGCTCCAAAGAAACCGTTGTGGTATCATCAATGATGCATACCCATAGTATAGCTTGTTATGAGGCTTCAGGGACAGGCAAAAGTGGTTAAGGGAATTTGTACCTAGAATTAACAATGGTAGACAACAATAATAACCATTTAAAGTAGTTCACTCCTATAACAACAGGTCAAGTGTGCTGCCAAACACATTGACATTAAGCTATATGTTGTAAAGGAGAAAATCCAAAATCATTTTAAAAGCATTGAGCATATAAGTACCGAGCAAGTACCTGTGGATCCGTCTACCAAAGGCTTACCACTCAGTGCGTTCAGAGAACACACAATCGACATGGGTTTACGAAAAAGCCTATGATTTCTGGATACTAAGGGCCTAAAATAAGTTAAAGATCTATTTCAAAATAGAAAGGTGTATTGTAGCCTGTTAATCTGATAATGCTGACTATTATGACGAGACATGCTCTATACACTAATATGTAATGAAATGGGTGTCTAAGTTAAGTATTTTAAGTTTAAGACTAAGCTTAAAGTATAAGATGAAATAAAGGAGGAGAATGTTAGGATTGATCTCATCCGACTTGATCCAACGATCGAGTCGGACCCCTTGACCGCGTCCTGATGGGGGCGCTCAACTGACTCCTGGTCGGCGAGCCCCTGTCACACAGCGCTATAAAAGAGAAAGGTGGGGAACGAGGTTGGCCGACGCCACTAACCCACTGACAAACCCTAGAAGGCTCCATCCGATTGTGGGCGCGCTGTAGTGACGGGAAGCACCACCGGTCGCACTGCCGTCCTTTGGATTCCACCTCTCCACATTGCGTCGCCACTGCCATGGCGACTTCCTCCTCCTCTACCTCCTCTGCCGAGCCGAAGGTATGGGCTTCTCTCTCTAGGTTTCACATCGATGAACTATATGATGTTTGTGCCAAATTAGTAAAGTCAACCCGCTAGATCTACCCCTAGCTGAACCTAAATTCTCTACCAGAAGTGACCAACTGTAAATCTGTAATAATCCATGCACACTCATTGACCAACAGAAAATGCAGTTTCGAGCCATTATGCCGAGAAAAGAACACATGGATCCTGAGAAAAACTTCAGAACTACAGTATCTGACCATAAAACGTACAAGGAACAATGTTCCTCGGCCCCTTTTCTTCGGTCACCAATGGGAAAAGGTACAGTAAATCTTATTAGGCAGGCAGCTGATGTAACACATGATCGTCTCTTTAATTGAGCAAGACAAGTATCCTCAGTAACGTTCAGGAGATGCAAATGAACCCTGATAGACTGCTAATACAGATCATGATCTAGGCATCTAGCTAGTGCTAGTGTTTCCATCCTTTAGCATAGCCTTCTGGGGTGTAGGGCTCCAGGAATCCAATGAACTGCAAATGTGGCGAGCAAGCAGTTGAATGATCGGGCATAGTTTAGAAATTGTTTCAGCCTAAAGTTACTGCAATGTCCTGACATTCTGGAATAGATTAATATACATGGTAGACACTGATTATAGAAAACATGTTGGCATCAAGTGTTTGAGCCCTTGTTTAGTTCCACCCCAACTTCCAAAAAGTTGCTACAGTACCTGTCACATGGAATGTTTGCGGCCCGTGTATGGAGCACTAAATGTAGACGAAAAGAAAAACTAATTGCACAGTTTGGTGGGAAATTGCGAGACGAACGTTTTGAGCCTAATTAGTCCATGTTTGAACACTATTTGCCAAATAAAAACGAACGTGCTACAGTAGGCCCAAAATCCAAATTCCTACAACTAAACACAGCCTGACTTGTTATTAGCTGTTCATGAGTATGTATCAAGGCAGAAGGAAACACCCCAATAGGAAATTTGCCAGATCGTCATTATTAGTCAACTTGTGCTATTTTTCTGTAGGATTTTGTATCTTGATTGGATCACTTCTGGAATCTTTCAGCACCAGATATCAAGTGAACAAACCACTGCCAGTCAATCTACAACGACCATTACAACAATCTTTTCTCAATAAACATTTGTTGCTCCAGCTCAATGATTCAGTATATCTTCTTTCAGAAAATTAGCTCAGTAACATTATGGCAATGTGCATATGGACAGTAACAATCACGGTGAAACTTATCGATTTTTTTTCTTTGTGGTGTTACAATTTGATATGATGTTTTTCCTGCTTGTTTGAGGTACAAAAGTCCTTAAACAATTTTTTTATGTGGATGAAAAAAGTTCTGAAAAATGATGAATGCAACATTGCAACCTAAGGAATAGGCGAATAGCATTAAGAATGACTCCTGACTGACCTTAACTTTATTACAGATGAACCAAAAGGTACTGAGTCTGCAACCAGCAAACTAGGAAAATATTTATTGTACACACTTTAACCTAGGGAGATTATGGAGTGCTCGGCAGGGGGCATATCATTGAACAAATTTACTAGTGATATCGGTTTTAAATTTGTGCTGAAACTTCTCCATTGTTTTCAATTTGATACATTAGCATTTTAGTAAACTATAACTTCCACGTATCTGCTTCATTACGACAGCATAGTACACTAAGGACGAATTTATTTTACTTTAACAGCACAGGGTTTGAGGTATGCCACTTATTTACATCAGCATCCAGACTTAAAATTAATCTAAGAAATAGGAAACTCATACTTGTACCTTTGAACCATCTCGAGACCATCTGGCGCCATAACCTTCATGCACACGGATTTCAAAAACAGGACCATAGGGTGGAGTCCGATGAACATTCATCCAACAACACTCACGCAACAAAGAGTCAACAGTTTCAGATGCAACTTGGTTCTTGCTCGAATCTGAAGACAAGCAAAGCAGTAATGAAATAGATTACAACAGCAGTCTCGAACTCTGGACTCTGGAGTATCAAGGTGGACTTTATCTTTACCACTCCCATTAAAGTTGCCCCACCATCCTTTCCTACTCCTGTGAACATGTTTGGCCAATGCCCTTGCACCATCAGTTAAAGAACAGCCTTTCAGCTCCAATTGAATAAGACAGTGCCAGTTTTAGTTGCAAGGGAAATTTCAAATGGTGGAAGTTCTGTAAGATTCAAGAACAAGATGTTCAGATGAATTGGCAGAGTCATAAGAGTTGAACCTACATTTGGTTGGAGTAGTCTCATACAACATGATAACAGTGCAGATCTTGGAGGAGGTAGTCCATCTGGAACAGTTCCAGTTGTTTTGGCCATACCAAGGAGTCTACCCAATCCATCATAGCCCAATCCCTGACCAAATATAAGAAACTAAGCAGAGTAAGAACCTATTAGAACATTTAAGTACCCATATTAACAGTATTCAAGATGATCACAACAGAAGGGTGGTATCCTTTGACAGGATATGAAGATAACTAATCACAAATATAACTGGTAGGGAATGTGCCTGATGTTCTTAAACAACATGCAAAAAAAAATCCAACGAACAATTTTTTTTTAACTGATATACAAAGAAGAAAGTGAGCTGTCTTGTGCTGAATTACAGAGTGTGTTCATCATTATGTCACTGTAGCCAAACCACCAATTTATCTTAAGAAAGTGCATCCATAACAACGATAAATAAGACATGACAGTGGTATGTCGTAAATGGTATAAATTTTTTTCTGGCGATATGATATATGGAACAAATTTTGGATAAAATTCTGAAGACTGGCACTCACAGCAAGGATATCAGTCATGGTTACGTAAGGTTGAGATGTTGGCTTTGAAACTGATATCGCTAAAACTCCATAAGAGTTCTCCTTTTTCTCTGTATAGAATTTCCTATATACTTTCACACCTGCAGAGAGAGTCAAACCTACTGTTTAAGAAGCGTTTAGATCTTTGGGTATAATTCTATTAAAAGAAATGGATACTCCTATCGGAACCAAGCATTCTTTAATCCCAAGCTATCTTACACATACTTGACAGGTAAAACAGATAACTAAATGACTACACACTGTACTTGGTTTCAAATTCCTGAGGAAAAAACTCACTTTACAGAGTGGAAACAAGGAATGTGAAGTGCAAACTATTCACGATAAGAAACAAGGGTACCATTTTCCTAAAAGCCTAGTCTATAAAAGACCAAAGATGCAGTCGACATGCGGGTTGACCAAGTTTCCGAAGACAATGCAAGAACACTTCCTAATTACCTTCTACAATTGATGAAATACCAGGAAGGACATTTGAGATTATCTCTGCTTGTAGCATCTCAGAGAATGAACTGTACTTCCTAACTGCCTGAAAAAAGCATAAGCAAAGGAGACTAACAAATTTACAGGAAAAAATGAAGTGAATGTTTGCTTTGGTTAAGAAATTTATACAATAGAGTATTACTGAAACAAATATAATGTATTTTTAAAGAAGATTTCTAAAATATTAATGTTACACACAAACAGTAACACGAGATAATGATGTAAAAAAACATAATAAAGTATACTGAGACGAGTTAGTTATTGATGTTACCTCAACGTTAAGCAAGAGGCATTTATTGAATAGCAGCAAAGAACCTTGAGTAATCCTGGGAAAGAGAGGTAACAAAGCATGTTAGCTGTGCACATTAGAGTAACACAAAATTCCTAACCATGAAAAAGTGGAAGAAATCAAAATTAAGAGCCAACAAGTTTCCTAAAAGTAATACGTTTTGTTGGATATTTGTTAGGACTCTAGAAACTTTGTAAACATTTATCTAAAATGAAGAAGCTAAAATCCTGCTACATCTTGTTTTTTTCTAATGAAAATGGGAAAGTGCCTATGACTGTTTTTTCTAAAAAAATCACACATTACTGCAAGATGCATTTGTCTGCAAAGTTTTGTCTGTGCAGAATGTGAGATTCCCCCAGGACTGGAGCAACCTGGATCTACATTACCACAAAACAATAACGATATAAGGAGTTAATGACAAGAAAACTAGACTAGATTTCTTTCAGTTTTAATATATATTGATTGATATACTTCTAGTTCATCAACTTGACTAAGATTTTGATGATAACAACCATTATGATTCCATGAAAGCACAGTTGTTTATCCACCTTGAATTCCCTAACCGATTTTTAGAATGAAAATGTGCTTACCGGTTGTAGTTACCAGTTGCTAATCTCCCTTCAACCTTCTTGGCTCCAGCTACAGGTATACATGCATCAAGTTAGAAAGGTGGTCCTCAAGGAGGTCAAAGCAAAGTGTTATTAAAATACAAACTTCGTCCAAATACATAAAATTAGTTTCTTACAGCTTTTCCCACAACCATTTTAAAATAAGTTGTCATCGACAAGTTCGATAAATAAGCAGAAAATACAATACATTAAACATAGTACCACACCTCAATACCTTGTCATGTGCCTGTATTAGGACATCTATATAGGAGTATGAACTAACTGGGTTTAATTTCAGTGTATGTTGGTCCATCTTAACATACAGAAGGTCTGCCTTATAGTAGCTGTTTAAACTATTGACCATAATATCATGTTCCAAATACATGCGAATGGAGAAGGAATTAGGGAATCATTCAAATGATATTTATCATTTCAGACCATTGGTTGTGTAAAGTGAACAAAAGGAAAAGAAAAGGTCAAGCTTATTTTTTTCAAGATTAAAGAACAAAGCACCATTAGTACATACATACACAGGATACATACAAGGAAAGAGATATGTGAATATCAGTTTGATGTTTGGATGTGAAACGAAGTTTAAAAAACAAGGCCATTTACCCAGAAGAGATTCAGAGATACCTCTGAGTTGAGTGAAGTAGGGTTCCTGAACATGCAGCTCAAAGTCAACAGCATCGTAGACCTATAATGCTTAAAAATGGCAAATAGTAAGTTACAAACCCAACAAAAAGTCAACAGCATCGTAGACCTGTTCGCTGGGTCGTATTTGGCTTATAAGCCATGGCTTATCAGCCAACGAACAGTATTTTTCTCTCACACCAAACCAGCCAACGGTACTTTCAGCCATGGCTTATAAGCCAAACCAGCCCAAACGAACAGGGCGTGCATCCCAGCCAGGAATCCATATTGCCTGTTCTTAAAAAAAAACAGGAACATTACTATACTTTTCAAATTTTGGTACTATGCTTTCATTATACTGGTCAGCTAAAAATTACACTGCCCCCAAGCAAACAACAGACAGGATATGCAATTTACGTGATTTGGTGCCTATACAGAAACCATGTGCAGTGGAATTTGTGGAAATAATTACTCTGCTCATCCTGTTTGGTCAGAACTCAGAAGCAGCACCGAAACGTTGCAGCAAATGCAAGGCTTCCACAGCAAGAATCGAAGCAGCCAACAATGGTGCCTCTGATTCTTGGCATACTACTGGATAGCCAACAATGGTCCCTCTGATTCATGGTTCATAGCGACGAAACACAGCTGGAACTGAAGCAACGAAAAGACGAATTACCCGCTTCAACTCGGCGCCTTTCTCCAGCAGCTGCAGCTCCCACCCTCTCTCCTCCGGCCCATCCTCCGCAGCCGGAATCCCGACCACCGCCGGCGGTCCCGGGAGCCGCCCCTCCTCGAGGCACTGCTGAATACAGGCCTCCAGCTTCCCGAACAGCTCGCCGTCGTTGAGGAGGCGGGCGCAGTAAGAGGGTGAGAGGGGGAACGCGGCCGGGTCATCACCGGGGTAGGCGGCGGCGTGGGAGGAGAGGACGAAGCGGAGGAGGTCGCCGATGCAGGACGAGAGGGGCACGCCGCCGATGCCCGGAGACTGCGGCGCCGGGGTGGCGGCAGGGTCGGAGGAGGTCGCCATTCCGGTGATACGTGTGCGTGCACCTGCCGCCGGCAACGTCTGCGTTGACAAAAAAGAGACTGCATCTTCATCTTCAAAAGACGAAAGGAAAAAGTCTAGACCGTCACTTTTCTTACTTGTCTACTTCACCCCCAACTTATCTCTTTAACTTTCTAAAACCGTCTATTTTACCTTTTGTGCGGTTTTTTAGCGGCGGTTTTACTACAGTAACGGTGAATCTGTTATAATAACGGTGGGTTTGCTACAGTTCCGATAGTTTTGAATTTTTTTATTTATTTTCGGTGAATTTTTGAAAAATCATAGTAAATCATAGAAAAATTATAAAATAAAAAATCTAATTTTATTAGACTCTACATGAGTAGATCTACACAGTGAATATATAATACGGTATGCTTTAGTACAAATTTTTTTTGTAGCTTTAGATTAATTGAAAAATCCAATTTTGTCTGTAATTAATTAGAATTTATCTATAACTAAGTTATACATAGTCCAATGAGTACGAAATTTTTACTATAGTTCAAGCATTCAATAATTAGCGTACCATAAAAATTTCACCACAATTAGACTATATAAGCTACAGCTATGAATTATTCCAATTAATTACAGACAAAATTAGATTTTCCAATTAATATAAGGCTACAGTAAAAATTTTGTACTAAAGCATACCGTATTATATATTCACTGTGTAGATCTACTCACGTGGAGTCCAACAAAATTAGATTTTTTATTTTATAATTTTTCTATGATTTACTGTAATTTTTCAAAAATTCATCGAAAATAAAAAATCTGAACCAACCATTACTGTAGCAAACCCGATGTTACGATAGCAAAACCGCTGTAAAAAACCGCCCAGAGTAAAATAGACGGTTTTAGAAAGTTCAGGAGGTAAAACAGACGATTTTATAGTTGGAGGTGAAGTAGACCAAGTTGAAAAGTGGGGGTTAAGTAGACTTTTTCGAAAGACGAAAACTCCTGTTGTGTCGATCTGGGGCCATGTTTAGATTGCAAAAAATTTCAAACCGATAAATAGTAGCATTTTCGTCTTATTTGGTAAATATTGTCCAATCGTGAACCAACTAAGCTCAAAAGATTCATCTCGTGATTTCTAACTAAACTGTACAATTAGTTATTTGTTTTATCTATATTTAATACTCCATACAAGTGGCTAAAAATTAATATGATGAAGAGAGAGTGAAAAAACTTAGAATTTGGAGGTGATCTAAACCAGGCCTGGGCCGCAATTTCTCATCCGACGGCGCAAACAGAAGGCTAGCTCGTCCCCTCCAGAACAGAACCCTCGGCAGCCAACCGTCTCGTTCCTTCCCGGCTGCCCGACTTCTCCTCCGGCGCCGCCGCGGCGGGCAACGTCCCAAAACCACGGCCATGGAAGCCGACATCGCTTCCAGGTACGAGATTCCCCGGACCGCTCAGTTCCTCCGCGCCGGCGCCTACACCAGGGTCGCGCTCCAGGTAATCCTGCCCCAAACCATTCCTCGTCGATTCGTCTCTCTCTGGATTCGTGGACGGTTTGTTGGCGCTCCTCTGATGCTTCGGCTTGTTCTCATGGCGCCATAGTTCCCCGACGAGATGCTCAAAGACGCCGCGGCGGTGGCGAGGGCGCTGCGGCGGGAGCTTGCCTCCGGCGGCGCCGGTGGTGGGGTCAGGGTGTTCGTGATGGCCGACACGGCGTACAACTCCTGCTGCGTCGACGAGGTGGGCGCGTCCCACATCGATGCGCAGTGCGTCGTCCACTATGGCCACGCCTGTATGAGCCCGTGAGCAACCCCCCCCCCCCCCCCCCCCCCCCCCCCCCCCTGTTCCTCTCAAAAGTTTTTTTTTTGTTTTCCTAAACAAATATTAGGACAGACTTTTAAAATGGTTAGATTAGATGCGGTTTGATACCATTTTTTTTCGACTTGTTGGGAACAATGCATTCTGTGCGCTCATTAGTTTGTGCTATGCTAACAGCCTAACCACTACCTTTGCACTGGCAACTTGAAATGCAGAACATCAAATTTGCCAGCTTTCTTTGTATTTGGGAAGGCACAGTTGGATATCCCCGCATGTGCCAGCACATTGCTTGAGTGCTCAAGAAAAAGCAATAAGCGCATTCTGGTATGCCCCAAACTATTTCCTCTGCTTAAAAGTTTTATGTTTAGTCCATGTGATGAGCTTCAATCTTTGTATGGCCTATAGCATCATATCTGAATTCTTGACTTGACAACTTTGCTAAACCACACTATAAGATCAACATGTTGATAAATGATTGCGTTTGCTACCCAAGTAAGTAATTTTCTTGGCTAGATTAATAGTGAGAAAGTTTCTTTGGGCAGAAGCCGTGTTTTTACTTGGGTCATCATTCTTATAGTTTTTTTTAATCCCAAGGGAGATTAAATTAAAAGTAGCCTAAATTAGCGTGACATGAGAATTACAGTAGTCAACCTTCAAATCATTCACAAGTTTGGTCACAAAGAAAGATGTTACAATTCTAGAACCAATACAATAAAGATTCTAAAAATTACAAACACTCCATGATGGACTTGACGGAGTCTAAGATCCTAAAATAATGGTAGAATAATGCAGAATGTTCGCCCTCCAAACCACCTCTGTGGTGACGGTTGCTCCCATCAAGATTGTTACATGAACTTCCACCAATCACAAGATCAAAGCCGCCAATCCTTCTAATATGCCTGCACATCAGTAATCTCAATCAAAGTGGCTGTCTGTGTCTGACCCCACCAACTCCTCAGAATCGTCCTATTGACCTCAGATTTCTCTACTGAAATAACTCCTCCAATACCAGAGAATCAAGACAATACCAGAGAATGAAGACAGTACATTCATGCCTGTGGGAACATATCCTTGAGGAATGAGAGATGGTAAGCAACAGTATCAACTTGAAATGAATTTCCTAGAGATCGATACCTCTCTGTCCTGTTGATACCTCTGGTGTGATCCTTTGGAAAGCCGAGTAGAAACTCCATCTCATCAGGCTATAGAGCTGTGTTCATGCATATACCAAGTCTGTGTAGAGCCACCTCTGCTCCTCCAATACCAGAGAATAAAGACAGTACATTCATGCCTTGTGGGAACATATCCTTGAGGACTGAGAGATGGTAAGCAACAATATCAACTTGAAACGAATTTCCTAGAGATCGATACCTCTCTGTCCTGCTGATACCTCTGGTGTGATCCTTCGGAAAGCCGAGTAGAAATTCCATCTCATTAGGCTCTAGAGGAGCAACCTTGTTTAAGCCAACCCAAGCGAGATTCCATTTTCTAGACGACTCCTACACAAACTTCTGAACTCTTGGAGGAGGTGGATCTGAACTGTTTGTAAGGGACCTCTCTAACAATTTTGCACTAGACACAAGTATGGAGGCAATTGAACTGTTGTCTTGGGTCCCCATGACGGCCACCACCTCTTGGTAAGAGGTAATGCTTCGGATATTGTCTTTGGAGGTATTGGGTGGGGGGTGTGGGAGGGGGGGGGGGGGGGGGGGGGGGGGGGGGGGAGGTGACCTGTTCTCAAGTGACAGATTAAGTATGTAACCCCTTTTCCTGGCAGCAGCACAGAAGTACTTCGAGTCCACAAACTCTGGCTGAATATCATACAAGAATCTCGATATGGTAGTCCAGACGCCTTTTGGAGTAAGAACAACATTCTCGTAGTAGAAGTATGGTGGATCAATAGCTTGCGCAGCTGGTCTTGACCACTGGTTTGGCAAGTTAAATCCAACAATTGGATGTGGGAGAGGCATGGGTTCATCGCAGCTACCATCTAATGGGCCTCTACTTCCCTGTGCTTGACCTACATCTCTCTCTCTCTCTCTCTCTCTCTCTCTCTCTCTCTCTCTGTTTCCATCCATGAACCTTCCTTTGTTTCTCCCTCCATAGGAATTATCCTGAGTATTGCAAACACAGTTCCATTATCATACCATTCAATTAGAACTAAATCTTATTGCAGACTTATATGGACAGTTCACCTAAGACGAACCTCATAGTCAGACAAATTGCCACAGTAACCATCTCCTGCGGTCTGTGAAGCATAAATTGAATCCACCAGAACAGAAATAGATGCATCCTGCCCGCATCTAGTAATAGCCAGTGCAGGCACAAAAATAGGTCAGCGGAAAAATCTTTTTGTATTTCCTGTGGTCTTCCACTCTTCCTCTTATGGTACAAGTAACGCTACAATAGGATTAGGTAGTGCAATATACGCGTAACATTATGCTGGTTCAAACAGCAATTCTATGTCATGTCTAGGATTTTCATTGATCTGCTTACTTCAGGTTTCTGTTGCCTTGCATTCACTAGTACAATTGGCATGTTTTACCGATAAACAAATATTAACTATGTTATGCTATCAACGATAGTTTACATTCTACGTATTCTATTTTTACTAATCTTGGTTATTATGGCTTACCAAGCAGGTTTTGTATGGACTAGAGTACGCATATGCATTGGATGATCTTAGACGAGCTTTCATGGAGTCATGTAAATCAAATTCTGGCAATCCTGAAGTCCAGTATGCAGAAGTTCTGTGTTCAGTTATGAGTCCATCAAGTACTACAGAAGAAAACACAATTCCTCAGTCGAGTGGCACCTCTTGTAACGGAGATATCACAAGAAACAGCGATGTAGCAACATTCCTGGACAATCGTTATGGCATGAAATGTTCCAGTTCCACACAAAAGTACAGCCTTGGTGGCATTACATGGAATATTTCAGTTGATGAGAAAATGGAGGACTATTTGATATTTTGGATTGGACAAGATAACTCAGCATTTGCCAACATAGTCCTTACCTTCAATGAATGTGAAATAGGTGTGTTTTCTTCATCCTCATTTTGTGTATGGCAGGAGGATTGTTTTAATTTGTGCAAGCCTTGTTTTCCTAAGCTTGTAGTTACTTTTCTCTTGAATAATCAGCAGTGTGATGTACTTGGAGTACAGCTTGTTTGAAATCTAAAATTTGATTCTTGATCGGCAGTGATCTTGTAACTTCTGCTTAGCGATGCGTGATGCAGATCTTATAGTCTTCTTCTTTACATTATTTGCAACTGCACATGCTTACATTTTCCATTCTGTAATTGATCATCTTTTGCAGTAAGTTTAAATAATCTTCCATTTGGTTAAGGTAATTGCTCTAATGCAGGGATCTTCTGAATGTAATGCATTTGAATGTTAATGTTTCTTTTGTAGTTAGATATGACGCAATAGAAAATCAACTCACAGCTGACATCTCTCATCTGATGAAAATTCTTAGGCGAAGGTACTTTGTTTTTGCAGCATTCATGTACTTTTTTCTTACATTATTTGGTACTGCTTACAAAATATAATTTTTAATTGTAGATATTACCTTGTGGAGAAGGCGAAGGATGCAAACATTATTGGCATTTTGGTGGGAACTCTGGGTGTTGGTATGCACATTGTTAACTTGAACATAGAAAGTAGTTATGCCAATGTTGAGGCACTGTTAGATTGTGACCTCAGCTATGAGGTTTACCTTTATATTTCAGCCATGCATGCCTCTTAGAAAGGCACTATACTATGCAAGATCTGATCCATGCGATTGGTTCATCACAAGGCTGGTTTAGTTTGGCTATAAGCAGATCAAGCGGGAGATGAACTCCCTAACTAGTTTCATGGTTTGCCTAGACCAGACATTCCACGTTTCTTTACTGGTCTATTGATTTTGTGCATTTCCCATAATCACAAATACGACCACTTTACTTGAATATTATCATTTTAGTTCTCGTGTTATCTGGCCTGGAATTTTGCTAGAAACACTTAAAATTTTGTGATGTGGTCAATTGCACTCCTTGATGATGCAGCTGGTTATCTTCATATAATCGAACAAATGAAAGAACTGATCAAGGCCGCTGGAAAGAAATCTTATACATTGGTCATGGGCAGGCCTAATTCTGCAAAACTTGCGAATTTTCCAGAGGTGTGCTACTTTAATTTAACTCTGAACTGTTTTTCTCTGTTCACCTATCTATACCATCTGACATTGCTTTTCCTTGGAGCAGTGCGAAGTTTTTATTTATGTTTCTTGTGCCCAAACCGCTCTGCTGGATAGCAAGGATTTTTTAGCTCCAGTTATTACACCTTTTGAAGCTGTACTAGCTTTTGGCAGGTATGCTACATTATTGTCCTCTAATAGAACCCAAGATACTTGTATTGTTTGTGCCTGATTACAAATCTATATGAAGGGTGGCATCAATTTACATAATTTTGCTATGGTTCTGATGCCAGAAGCAACATGTTTTCAGGGGAAGAGAGTGGACTGGAGAATATCTTTTGGATTTCAAGGATTTGATCACTTTAGAGAAACAAGAAGTTGCGAGCACAACAGAAGAAGCACGTTTTTCTTTTATCAAAGGTGTCTATGTGGAAGATAATTGCCCCCAAGGTACATCATATGCAGTTGGGTCTATCCATCTGTCACTGTTTGAATAAGTTCTGTCCTTTAATAGTGCTGTGGTTGGGTCACTCATTTGCTTTTATTTTGTTTCATCTAATTATCACACATGTTTTCTAATCGTTTGCCCCCACAGAAAATGAGGAGCAATCAGAAACGTCTCTCGCACTGGCTGAGGTAACAGAAAAGGCACTAAGCATCCAAAACCAGCACAATGACGCTGTCCTTTACCAAGGAAGAGCAATGTCCTCAATTGACTACCTCAAGGCACGTTCATACCGTGGTCTAACTGGAGAATATGAAGGTCCAGTGCCAAATTCAATCTTGATAGGCAGAACGGGCAGGGCGGCTGGTTACAGTGATGAGAAAACCGAGACCACACAATGAAGGTAGCATCGTGCCAGTTAATCAGTTACTGCAAGTTCCTATTTTTTGGCTTTGAAAAACCAGGGTGCACAATGATTCAATCTTGCACCCTGGATGGTTTACCAATCTGTGCCTTTTGTTTTGGTGGGGAAACAGGTTTACAGACAATTGTCAACATTTTTATCGACGAGAACACCTGTTTCTAGTCCCAGGGAACAATATTTTGGATGCTGTTCGTTCAGGTGGCTGTTTTGCTACTAGAAACTAGTGTGTGCATAGTCGGTTTGGATGCGTGTCACAAGTTTTGCGAATTTGTGTGAGGTTGTTTCTAACAACTGTGGTATGTTTTCAGATCAGAAGATGAGATATTCGTTGTTCACAACTGTACTGTGGTCGTCCATTATGTTTGTATCAGACAAAGTTTACCCTGTATATTCTTATTTATTTATTGACTACTAGGAGTAGTTCTTAAAGCACCATTTGGTAAAAACTTTTTATCTAGTTTGCCTTTATTGATTACAGCTGTTTCGGGCATCTTGTAAAGGTCTCACGGTGAGGCGGATATACCGAGTCCCCAAATAACGAAATTTCACCTCAACCTGAAGCATCAAACTTGACCATAGATATCCCTCATGCATACCACTCATCATAAAATTAGGAGCACCATGATACGAGTTAACTTTGTTTTGAAACAAAACCAGGTGTCTAAGCAAAAGGTTACTACATAAAAAAACTGCCTTCACCCTTTGTTTTTTAAAATAAAATCAGGTGTCTAACTAAAAGGGAACTACATAAAACTGCCTTCGTCATATTTTTTTTCTTTGACATAATCGTCATTAGCATAGCGTCCGACCGAGTTTGCTCAGAGCAGCACACGACATGTCTGCACAGTTCCTCTAGTTAGTTCCCCTAGTATCCATTCCCACATCATTTAAACACTTCAAACCAGTTTCACAGAGGCTCCTGCCCCTGTTCTCTATCTTCTGTTAAGTTGGAGAATATCATTCTCCTAAGTGTACTCTTCTCAAGTTTAATACATTTTGTTCCTTATAAAAAAAAAGTGTTACACGCTTTACATTTTCCCCAACACTACAACTCTCAAACCTCAAGGCTCAACATTTGGAATCAACAAACATACTCCGTTGTTTAGTATGTTGAGCTTTAGAATTTTCCCAGCCTATGTTACTCCATCTTCACCCCTGCCTGTCCCAGTAGTGATTTTCTGGCCTACATTCCAGGTTAGAATTCATATTCTCCATTGCAGCAAGCCCATCGATGCCAAAACTGTGAGACATCCGGTGGCAGATCGAACACAGTTTAGAAGTCAATAACTCAGGCAATGTCATGTGCGCCAATTTTCAGTTCCTTCAGCACTGATTTCGGAAGATCCATCCAGGTGAATAAAGGACCCCCAACCTAAGTATAAGCCATGAACTAACCATGCCCAGGCACCACAATGCTACAACTGTAGTGAACCAAGGCTCAGGAACAAGATTAGCAAAAGCTGCACTTCCATGCGTAATGCTCAACTCACAGCTGCTGTGCCCTGCGCCAACAGAGGAACATACAAGAAAGCATCAGAACTACAGTGAGATTGTAGAAATAACTGCTCTTTAGGTCACTGAAAAGACAGACATCCATGCGAAAGATTATATGATCATACCTGTGTTGCATTGGACTTGCTGGAGCATTAGTTACATGCATTGACTCTAAAGACCTCGTTCTTTTCCTGTTCTTTTCCTACGAGGCTGCAACTAATGGAAACAAGATTTCACTTGTTTTTACTCCACTGTACATGCACAAGAGTAATGTGGATACAGAGGCTGCTTATGATTGATACCACCAGCATCTTCACATCACCTCATGAGTCATGCACTGAATTAATGAGCTGATCCTCATCTATGGATAACTTTCTTAAAGCTTTAGACAGCAGTGTATATCTTGTGACAACTTGCCTATACAAATCATGCAGCTGCTTGACTTCCCCTGGAGTCAAGCTTTCAGTTTCTGAATCCATGAAAGGGAATCTGGGACCTGTTACATGTATCACTTTGAATATTATGATTATTCAATCAACAATATTAAGCACTGGATTGAAACCCTGAAAATTGCTTGGAACGCATAACAACCATTTAAAGGAAAAAAAAATCTACAAGAGCTAACCATTTTGTTTTATTTGATAGGTAAAATGGTTCTTGGATAAGATCACAAACCATATTATGTTTTTCTTTGAACAAAAAAAACACATTTTGTTTGACGCCAAAAATGAACTGTTTTGTGAGAGAAAACTGGAATGCAAACCCAAGGTCAAACAAACTTTGAATAAATTGACTAATATAGTAAGCAAACCTGCCATATCAATTTCCTCCTGATTTGCCCTTGCAGATGTGGGGGGGCCCTGTGAGCTACTTGGGCTAGCAACAGATACTTGAGTAGCTAGTCTTGCCAATTCCATATGTTTCTGAAACTCGCTTTCCTCCATTGATAGTGAGCGAGCATTGACATCTATTATAAACATCTTTGCTGAAATGAGGTTTGTCAGATAATATTCGACTTCCGAAATTAGCTTTGTTTCTCTTCTAAAGAGCTGAACAAACTTCAGATTGGAGTGCAGCTGAGGAGGATTGGCCTACATCAAATTTTCAGAAAGCTTCTCTGTTGTAGTCAATCAGTAAGAAGAAATAGCAAGAATAAACAGTTGCCAAGAGTTGCTTGCCTTGATAGTAATATAGATAAGAATAGGAAGGAATTCGTCAGCCCCAGATAATGTTCGATCATTTGACATTGATATGTTCAGAAGCAAGTTATTGATGACTTGACAACAGCTCATGATGCACAGAAGCTTCTCGCGTGGTGCTTTGAAGGAATTAATCTTCTGCAACTCTTTCACTGCAAGCTAGAGTGGCATGTGCAGAAAAAAGAATGGTCATAGTTAGCATGAGCCTTGTCTGTATCACTGGAATGATTTCTTTCATGGGAATTTTGGATAATTAATTTTTTTGGATATTACATGATTAAAACCAGGAACTTCTTGAATATACAGTACAATGAGAACACAATTGATAACATAAAAAATAGAGCTGAACACTTGACAATTGACACCCTTTTCAATATATTGAAGCTAGCAAATGTATCCAAGTAATACTATTTTGGGGCTTCATTTCCATCAAACATATAATGATATAAAACTATTAAAATGCGGCATACATTGATTACTCCCATCCTTGCAACTTATGACAACCATCACGGACTTAAATCGCATTGTGAATGTTTGAAGCTCAGAATGAATTACCAGCCATGATGCCTCGTTATGTAGGACCTTGGGTATGTCCAAGTGATGAGGCTTAACAAACTGCTGCAAGAGACCAATCTTCTCCGAGATCTCCATGTCGGTAACGGCATCCTCAGTGGATGTCCCAAACGTGCGGTCGAACAATTTGGTCATGATGTACTTCTCCAGGCCCTAGTAGGACACAAAAAACCTCGTCAGGGCGTCTGGAACCCAAAACGTGTCAATGAAGGCGAAAAACAAGGATCAGTGGGGCAGGGCTTCACCTCGAGTGCATGGTCGATCTCCTGGCTGGTTGCGTTGGCCCAGAGCGGATGGTCCCTGATGGCGCTCTCCATCTCCGCGAGGAAGGCCTGGACCTTGCTGCCGTCCTCCTCGGCGTTGGGCTCGTGGAAGGAGAAGGACACGAGGAAGCTGCCAGCGCCAAGCTAACCGCAGGTCAGAGAAATCCATAGGAAGCAGGTGCGTTCTACTCACTCTATCTACATCTAGCAATCAATCTAGATTGACCCATTGATTCAAGCTACGATTTTTCGGAGCACGGAGCGGGCGGGTTACAGGTGACTGACCTCTTGATGGAGCGGAAGAGGTCGGCGGCGGCGGGGCGGCGCATGCGGTCGAGGAAGTCGTAGTAGTCGGGGCGCGACGCCGTCGACGTGGGGCTCTCCATCGCTAGGCCACGCCCGCGCCCGCGCTTGCGTCGTGGTGTCCGCGTGCGCGTCGGCCGATCTGGCAGACAAGGCTACAAGGACGAGCCCGGTGCTGTGTGCTGTGCGCGTGCAACCCGGGTTGGATTCCACTTCCAGCCTGTTCTAGTACACAGTGTTGACCCAAACTGGAGGATCCACGCGACGATTTCTTCGCCTCGATCCCGCAAAAAAAGTGCTGGATACGAGCGATGCAGAAGCAAGTAGGACTCTCAACTGTCTTCCGAAAAGGAAAGGGTCGACAGGGTTTGGGAAAACGACAGGGAAGAGAAGAAAGAAAGAATGGGCAATTTCTTATGGTCCTGGTTTAAAGTTATCTTTCTTTCTGAGCCTTGAAAAAAAATTTCTTATATATTTGCTCTCACTCGAAGTTTCGTTTTTCAATCTGGCCTTACCGTTATCTCCCGCCTCTAACACCGTTAAGTGGCACATGAAATGACTAAACTGTCCCTGAGACATTATGAGAAACCAAAGGTCACCCAGGCAGCATAACAACATCATTTTGAGCACTTTGAATCCAATTTTCATAACATAAAAATTTGTGTTATAAAAATTGAATTCAAAGTGCTCAAAATTATGTTGTTATGTTGCCTGGGTGATATTTGGTTTTTCATAATGTCTCAGGAGCAGTTTGGTCTTTTCATATGCCAATTAACGGTGTTAGAGACGGGAGATGACGGTAAGATCAGATTGGAAAGCGAAACTTCGAGTAAGGCCAAATAGGTAAGAAATTTTGTTTCAAGGCCAAGGAAGAAAGACAACTTTAAACAAGGCCAAATAAGAAATTTTCTTTGGGATCTTTCTCTGGAAAAAAAAAGTCAAAAGGGGGCCCAATTTGACAAATTATGGGTTTCTCCAGTACACAATCATGATCATGAACACACACGCATACATCACACATGAACAGACCAGACATCCATGATCCATCCCAGCAGAAACAACTCCAAGCACCCAATGCCCAGCTGTTCAAAGGATCGCGTTTGAGTCTTGCGCAACAACTTCCTGCTTCATCCACCCCCTTGCCCTGTTCGTTTGAACTACTTTTCAGCCATGGAACGGTGTTTTCCTCTCGCAACATTTCAGCATAAGCATCAGCATAAGCGAACGGGCCAAAAGTTCCAGGGACACATTTTCCACGCATGACGCATCACATCGTCATCGATGTATGGCCGTAAATTCCACATGAGGCAGTATCCCTCGAGCTCTGATGAAGGTGTTTTCAAGGACAATGCACTGACAATCTTTTCCTGTAGAAGAGAACGGCAGCCTTCGTTAATCAAGAGGGCGAAAGAAATAGAGCTGGGATGCCACAAAATGTAAAGCGCGACAGCAAATGCACATTCTGGCTGGCACATGGATGTGGTTTAATTTACCTGCATCATGTAGTCAAGCTTCAGCATGTTGCGAACCATGACCATCACCGTAACAAATGATACATCCGTGTCCAACTGATCTGCACTTTTATCCTCCTCTTGTGTAGAAACACCCTGTCACCCATTTTCCATTTCACTTCATCATTGCAGACAGCAAGTTAAGGAATATGGAAACAAAAAACTCTACCTCCATGGAGCAGCAATCGGTACTTAGCATGTTGTCAAGGCACTGACTGTCTGAAACTCCCAGAGCACTTAAACTGGCTGTTAGTGTCATGCCATAGACATTCTCGACTAGACATTCAAGCTCTTCAAGCAAAGTCTTAACTAGGAGAAAATAAAAGGAACACAAGGTCAATTAGAGCCAAAGAGTATCACAACCATGTAAAAAGGTGATATTATAAACCCATAGCTCCAGCTTTAAAATATGAACCAAGGACAACAATCGCAATGATGCATATATCTTGGCTAGACGTTTTCCCTCTGTCTACTAATGGAAAGATAGGCAGCCCTTCTTCCTATTCTTAAGGAGGGGAGGGGGTAGGAGGGACTTGTGGCCAAACGTAGAGCCAAACAGCCATGTAAAGACCAAAACATGGCAGTAACCGGTTAACAAATGAGTTGGTCTCTGAAAACAGTATCTTGACCAAATTGATATGGTCGCTCTACGTATGCTATCATTATTGCATAACATAAAATGCAGGATTATGATTGTCACTTTATACATTAGTTAACGTTTCTCTGTCCAACATAAGAATAAATCCCTTTGGATCACAATCAAACGTTTGCTGCACCAATCTGACTGCATTTGACCACTCAAGCAGTCTATAAATTTTGCACAAGAATTGCAGCAAGGTCTTAGCACTAAAAAGTGCTTGTGAATATTGAACAGGATAAAGATAAACAAACTCATATAAGATACAAAGATCAAGTACCTTTCTTTATATGATCTTTAAGTCTATGTTCGCATGAGCTTACTGGCACAAGGAAAAGAAAATTTTAATATCAAACTGATTAAAGGGTATGCAATTATCATTAAAATTGAACAATTATGTTGTCTAGAGCTCATACTTCAACAAGAAATCCAAGAATAACAGCAGAATACATAGAATTAGGTCAAAAATCACAATATGAGAGAAAATTCTACAGTCAGGACCTTCCATAGTCCGTACTACTTCCGTTCAGGAAAAAAAAAATCATGTACAGAACAAATTCATATAAGCGGGTCATATCAAACATTAGCATGTAAGAATAAAAAGGGTTGTTCACAAACGCTGATTTATGTTTGAGATGTTTTGGCAGTGAAGCCTGCAGCCAGCTTCAATATAGGACCTCATTCTGACAGTGCAGTTGGATTTAAGTATCTGATTCATGACATCTGATTCCTTAGGAATCTGCGGCCTACGAAAATACTCTGCAATAAGATTGTTCAGCGCCTCAGTCAACACAATTACAGAAAATTAACCGGTGAACAGTACATAATACCATCACGATGTTAAAGATTAAATGGCGTCCCAGTGGATAATATAAACTGAACCTCCATGGCATATCAGTTCTCCCAACAAAAGAGGAAGGAGAGCATATCAGAGTAACTAACCAAGCTCCTCACGAAATCTCCCAAGCAATCGCTCCCCACATTCAGCGAGCTCCTCGAACTGAGCGACCCTGTGTCGCCACAGATGGAGGAATCAGCTTAGCTCAGGTTAATGCAAATTTCAGTCAAAAAAGGAAACGGATTCCGTTCGCATAAGAGAGGATGAATTACTTGGTCATGAATTCCATGAAGACACCGTGGCAACTGCTCTCATCCTCACCCGCCACCTCAGGCGACTGCGGCTGCGCGGCGAGCATAGCTGGAACCTCTCCCCTGCCTTCAATAGTGGTGGGTCCAGTATTTTGAGGTTGGGTATTAAAAGATATGAAGGGGGTTAAAAAAAGTAACAACCTAAAGTTTAATATTTGGCATATATACTACCACACAATTATAATTGCATAATATATAGCAGATATAACACATAATATATAGCAGATGCAACTGTGAGCACAAATGGACTCACAGTGAAATTGGTGGTTGCGAGTAGCAATTCTAATCAATGTTATTGATACAATCTTGATCTCTAATTTAATCAACAGGATTGAGTATGTATTATTCTGATGATTTCTTAAGTGCGTAGCAGATTGCATGGATTAATAATCGTTAGTCGTTGCTGATGGCCTTGTTCCCTTGTTCAATGAATCAAAGCTTGGCCTTTCTGATTATTTTCACCACTGGATGACAGACTGGCTATTGTGTCATTATGTCTCTTGCTTCAAACCATTTAAAGTAAGCGTGGAGGCATGCACCTCCAGTCCCACACTCATAGTTGTTAAGGCGTCGCTATACCGACGCCATATCGTCGTCATATCGCCGTGGCGTTTTTCTAGCTCTCGCCACGGCGACGCCACGGCTCCGGCGTGTATGGCGTCCGCCATAGCGCCGTGGCGTCCCCGTGGCGCCGATTTGGCGTCCTGTGGCGCCTTTGTGCGATGTGGCGGGCGCAATAGACGGTGAGGGTGAGGGTGAGGCCGTGAGGGTACCTGTATAGGCCGAGTGGCCGATTGGAGCCCTCCGAGACCGAGCCCGAGACGCAACCGCAAGCAGCCCTCCGAGCCGCCGCCGCCGTCGGCCGCCTGGATCTCCCGAGGCGCCGGCCCTCAAGCTTCAGCGCCCGCCTGGATCTCCGCCTCAGGCTCGGGCCAAAGGGCACCACCGTGGTGCCGCTCGACGGTGCCGCGCGCGGCTCCGGCCGCACGCGTGCGCCGGCGAGGGGTGCCACGGCGGAGCCGCCATCCCCGCATCGTGTCTGCTGTGAGCTCTCGGCTGCGCTCTGTCGCTCGCTGGACTGAGAGAGAAAGGGCGAAGAGAAGTGAGCTAGGGTTTTGGGAGCCGGCGCCGCGTCGCCGTTTTTGATCCTCCAAAGCGCTTGCTCGGCCGTCCGATCTGCATCAACAGCGCAGAATCCACGGGCCGGAGACCGGCCCAGGCGGGCACGAGCGGGCGAGCCGCTTTCCCGGCCCAGGCCCAGGTTGCGGCCTGGGAGGGAGCCGCGCGCGCGCGCGCAAGGCAGGCCGGGCCGATTTCTTGGTCGGGCTGAAGGAACAGTGTTGATTTGAGTCCAGTTTTCCTTTTCTACATTTGTGTTCTATGTCTTTTGTGCTACATTTACATTGCTATTTTGATTTGCTAATATTGTAGACTATACCTTTTAAGCTACATTTGCATTACCATTTGTCAATATAATTTCCTAATATCCTAGACTATAATGTATGTATTTGCCACGCCGATGTGTGTATGGCGTCGCCACGCCGCGCGCCATAGACGCTGTAAAGGTGCGAAGGTGGTGGGTCGCCGCGCCTCGCCACGCCGCCGTAATCTCTGAACTATTCAGACCACTCGATAAGCTCTCCACTGTCTCACGATAACAACAACAGTTGCCATCGCCATCTTGGTGATCAAGATTCAGTTTTCAGTGAAAAGATGTTGGAAGTTCTGTCTGTCTCTACCCGTATATTCCTGAGTCTAGTCTTTCTCATACTTTGCCCTTATTCTCAATATTGAAGGGGTTTCAAAAAAATCAAATACTGATCTAATATCAGTAAATGGGAAGCCAATTGAACATTGAATTGATTCACAGTTGGTGCTGCAATCGATCAGAGACTCAGAGTATTCAAACCTGCTCGGCTGCTCCTCTTCCGTTGTTCGCTGTTCGGTGCACGGTGCTCCAGCCTCCTCGGTGGGACGGTGGCTCGGTGCCGCACTGACGCGCCGACCTCGAGCCGCGGAGCCGCCGCCGCCGGCCTCAGTGGGTGCGAGCGTGACGACGCCCCTGGCTGCGGCGGCGCTGCCCCTGCCTCAGACCGCCCAGCCGCTGGCCACTGCCCGCCAGCAGGTGCGCGACGCGGCAGCCGACCAAGCCAAGCCGAGCGGAGAGCTGCCTGTCCGCCGACGCCTGGAACGGACCTAGGCCCTGCAGCAAGCTTCAACGGAGCTCGCCTCGACGGCGACGGCGAGACGAGCAAAGTATAAATGTTTAATGGGCCGGATCGACACTTCGGGCCGACTTTCTGAGTATATGGGCCTACAGCCCATATTCTATGGGCACATGTGGCTTTGATCCACCGCGCGGTGGCATCGGCTCCGTCCTGGTCTCCTGGACGAGGCAACGGCCGCCGCGAATGGAGAACGGCCGGCGAGGCGCCACGTGTCCCCAGCCACGGCCTCACTCGTACTACTCCCTCGCCTTCCTCACCCTGCTCGTCGTCTTCGTCGTCTCCCACCAGTTACCTTCGCCTCGCCGGACGCAGTCGCCCTCCGCTTCTGCGACTCCGTCCGAGGTGGCTGCCTCCACATTGGCCTCCCGCGCGCTGCGGCCTCCGCACGGCCGACACCCTGCCGCCCCTTCGTCGCGTCCGCGCCTGCGTGCGCGTGCGCGCTCGGCAACCGCCGCCGCTGCAAGGGCGCGCTGCCGCGCGGTGGCTGCGGACGAGCGCCCCGCCGACCCCGCGTTCCCCGAGGGCCAGAACCGCGGGATTTCCGGGTACGGACCGCAACGCGCCAACCAAACTGACCATTCGGATTTCAGACTTCGCCTCCGCATCGCCTCGCCGTTGTTGCGTTGGTTTGATTGGTCTGCGGTCGACCAGGGCGGTGGAGCGGCCGGAAGCGGACGTCGTTGTGATAGGCAGCGGGCTCGGCGGCCTGTGCTGCGCCGGCCTCCTGGCGAGGTACGGCCAGGACGTGCTGGTGCTTGAGAGCCATGACCGCCCAGGAGGCGCCGCGCATTCGTTCGATATCAAGGGCTTCAGCTTCGATTCAGGGCCATCCTTGTTTTCCGGGTTCCAGTCCAGAGGCCCCCAGGCAAATCCACTTGCTCAGGTGAAGTGCTACGTCATTGTGCATAGCCTTTTGTCATTTTTGTAGTTGGACTTGGATGGACGGAGACAGACAATGGTATTGATCTAGGTGACAGCTTCAAATTGTTCTGATTTGTTTGCCTGCCTCAGGTCCTTGATGCGTTAGGCCAATCAGTCCCTTGCGTGTCTTATGACTCTTGGATGGTTTATGTACCTGAAGGACAATTCCTCTCACGGATAGGACCAACTAAATTCCTCAAGGTAATATTTCTTGATTAGGCCATTCGGTACATTACTACAGTCTCAATTTTATCTTGTGCATTTTCTTGATTTTCTGCAAGTTGGTTCAGTACTCATTGGCATGTTTGATTATTGTCTAATTAATAACTATTGGGTATCCTCATAATCGATTTTTTGTGCGTATACTTATAATGATAATAATGAAGAAGCCAAAGAAGAGTTGTTTATGAATGATAAACAGACATGGCTCAATTTATGGCCATTTCAATACTGTACAAAGGGGTCCTTGGATGATACCCGATTACCCTGGGATGTTGTATGCTCCACAGTGCACACTTAGTTGTTGTGATCAAAAGAGGGAAAAGGGGGTTTCTGTTGCAATAGTTGGCTAAGATTTTCTGGGGTAACCAGCACAGATTATTAGATGCAGCAATGCTCTTTCATATTTAACAATATCTGTTGTTACCATTTTGTTTATGTTGGGATGCTCCCTCTCTTGATTGGATCCTGAGACCTGACTTGTAATCGCTGGACCTTGAGATGTTTGTTGGTGTTGACGCTGTCCAGGAGTGGAAAAAACTTCTTGTGAGTTCGCTTCATATTTAGATTCATGGGTTTGGTAAAGTCTTTGCTAGATGTAGATGAACACTTTGAACTACTGAACAATGCATGGGTAATGCACTAGGTGTTATCCTCCTTGTGTGCTAGCACTCGCATACACTGTATCACACGAAGTTCGTAACTTAGGATGCTCTTATATTCCCTTAAAACATGTGCTAATACCATACTGAAAACAATCTCAGGATGCAGTTATTCCTATGTCTGCAGCTGCAATGGCTTTGCCTCCACTTTCCATTCGAGGCGATCTAGGCATTCTATCTACAGCTGCTGGTAGATATGCTCCTTCGTTGTTGAAATCATTCATACAAATGGGACCCCAAGGAGCTCTGGGCGCTACAAAACTGCTACGTCCATTCAAAGAAATTGTTGATTCGCTGGGGCTGAAAAATCCCTTTGTTCGTAACTGGATCGATCTCCTGTGCTTTCTACTTGCTGGAGTTAAATCTGATGGTACTCTTTCTGCAGAAATGGTAATCTAAGTTCCAACATAAAAAACTTCCTCTTCAGTGCTTTCCCAAACTTTGGCACATGATGAAAATTGTGCATTGTAGGATGTGAGCAAATTCATTGCCTTGCCTGTATCTGGGAATCTAAGGTTGAGGCATCCTCATTACTACATAAAATGAATGTGCAGTGCATTTAGATTTTCCTGATATGACACTATCCAGAACTAATAGATCATAATATGCATGAGTATTAACTGCATTAACAAAAACCTGCATTATGTGTTTGTTTTAAACAAGTTTCTGTCCTATCAATCGATAGATGTAATAATCTATTTCCGAATCTGTGTGACTACTACTATCAGTGCATAGATTCTGGTGGCGAGGGCCAAAGGAGATAGGGAACATGGGAGTATTGTTGTAACACTACCCCTTCATTGTTGGCCCCTGGGATCCCTGCACAGGTAAGCAAATAGCTTACCAGCACACCCACACACTCACTTTGGCTAGAGGTAGAAGAAGAGGTGAGCACAGCACACACACACTGCTCGGGCTGCAACAGCAGCTCTGAAACTCTGAATGTGGCAACTGAATTGCCCTTTTGCATTGCCTTAGGTTTGGTATATATACAACTCATGTACCAACTATAAGGTACACATGAGTATGGCTGAGTACAGCTCCAACTACTCCTAGTACTACAAGTACCCTGCTTAGATTAGCCCACTACCAAGACATGACTGATGCAGTTTCTACCAACTACTAGTACTAGATGGCCTATTGCCTTACATTCTACACAACAAGGAGCTGACCGACTGCCTGCTCCTGATTGTAGAATCAGAGAGAGAGAGATCACCATCAGATTATGTCTTACAATTCTTCCCTTAATCCTGTTGCTAACCTGAAGCATTGACCTCATCCATGCCAATTATCTTCCATTCCAATAATTCTGGCACGCCGCCGTGGCTGCTGCGACATACTTCGCCTCACATGTCGACAGCGCCACGATCTTTTGCTTCAACGACTGCCAGGCAATGGGGGCCGCTCCAAGGAAGACGAGCACATCAGAGGTGCTCCGTCGCCCGTCGATGTCGCCCGCCATGTCTGCATCGCTGAAAACCGTGAGCTCTGTCTCACCTTCCTCTGTTTTGGGTAAGGTGCCTCACTGAAGATCGTGAGGCACAGCCCACCCTTGCCGTCGTGCTTGGGGAAGATGATCGCTTGATCGAGCATCCCCTTGACGTAGCGCAGCAGCCTCTTCACCGCCGTCCAGTGATCCTCGCGCGGGTCCTCCATGAATCGGCTGATGTACCCGACCGCGAACGCGATGTCCGGCCGAGTGTGCGTGAGGTAGTGAAGCCCGCCGACGATGCTCCGGTAGCGCGTCGCATCCACCTTCGCCGCCGTGCTGTGCTTGGACAACTTCAGCCGCTCTTCCATCGAAGTCGCGCACGGCATGCACCCTGCCATGCCGCCATGCTCCAGCAGCTTCTCCGCGTAGGCGCACTGGCCTAGGGAGATGCTTTGCTTCCCCTGCCCCACCTCGATGCCGAGGTAGTAGGAGAGCGCACCCACATCGTTCATTCGAAAACGAGCAGCCATCTCATGCTTGAAGCTATCGATGTCCGCCACGCGCGCTCCGGTGATGATCAGGTCATCCACGTACACGCCGACGACGACCTCCTCCTTCCCCCATCGCCACGTGTAGAGCACGTGCTCCGTGGCGCAGCGGTTGAACCCGGGCTCGTCCAAAGTGGTGTCGAGCTTGGCGTTCCACGCCCGCGGGGCTTGCCTGAGCCCATAGAGCACCTTGCGCAGCCTGAGCTCTGCCCCTTTGATGGCGAAGCCCGGAGCTTGCTTGACGAAGACCGTATCCGCGAGCTCGCCGTTGAGGAAGGCCGACTTGACGTCGAGGTGGTGGACGCGTCAGTCCTTTGCCGCTACCATGGCAAGCAGCAGGCGGACCGATTCCATGCGCGCCATCGGAGCAAAGACTTCCTCGAAGTCGATGCCCTCGCGCTGGACGAAGCTGCGGGCGACGAGCTGGGCCTTGTACTTGACGATGGCGCCACGCTCGTCCTGCTTCACCTTGTAGACCCATTTGAGCCCGATCGGCCGGCAGCCCACCAGCGGATCAACCAGCTCCCAAGTCCCATTGTCCTCGATCGCCTTCATCTCCTCTAGCAACGTCCGTCGCCAATTGGCGTCGCGCTCGGCCACCGCGAACGTGGGCGGCTCCTCTGCGCTGACGAGAAGCAGCTCTGGGTCGTCGAGGATACGACTGGCCAACCCAGGAGCTCCCCCGTCGTCGACGATGTTGTCCACCAGGCGGAACCGGACCTCCTCGCCGTTGTGGAAGGCGTCCACGTACTCGTCGATGTCGGTGGGCGAAGAAGCGAACTCGAGTGGAGGCGTCCCCTGTCCTACCGAAGCAGGGGACTGTGGTGGAGGTGTGTGTGCGGCTGCTGGTGGAGTCTGCTCGCTTGCGCCCACCATGGCTGGACTTGGCAGCTCCTCCTCTGCTGCCACAGCTGCCGGACTTGGCGCGTCCGTAGCTGGCTCCTCAGCCCCTGCATCTCCTCCTCCTTGAATCACCAAGTGCTCGATGGTGAATGTGTCGCTGACGCCGTGGTCTTCCCCCATGCCTAGACCCTCCCAGTCCCAGGGCGCCATCTCGTCGAACACCACGTCCCTGGAGATCACAACCTTACCTCCCTTGGGATCGTAGAGCCGATAGGCCTTGCCGCCCTCCTCGTAGCCCAGGAGTACCATGGGCGTGCTCTTGTCCTCCAGCTTGGTGGGGAAGGGCTTCGTGTTCTTTACATAGCCGACGCACCCGAACGTCTTGAGGAAGGACACGTTCGGCTTGCGCCCATGCCACGCCTCGAACGTCGTCTTGCCCTTTAGGGCCTTGGTGGGCGCGCGGTTGAGGATGAACACCGTCGTGGTCACCGCCTCGCCCCAGAACTCCGCTGGCATCTTCTTGGCCTTCATCATTGATCGCGCCATGCCAACCACTGTCTGGTTCTGCCGCTCCACCACGCCATTCTGTTGCGGCGAGTACGGCGCGGTGTGGTGGCGCACCACTCCTTGATCCGCGCAGTATGTGGCGAATTCTACCGACGTGAAGTCGTCGCTACGGTCCGTCCTCAACACGCATAGCTTCTTTCTAGACTCAGTCTTCGCGCGCGCCTTGAACTTCTTGACCGCCTCGCTCTTGCTCGTCAGGAGCTGTAGCCACATGTACCGGCTGCAGTCGTCCACGAGCAAGATGAAGTACTTGCGCCCGCCGTGAGTCGGAGCGTGATTGGCCCACAGAGGTCGCCGTGGATCAGCTTGAGGGCCTCTGCCGCGTGGTACTTCGCCGTCTTCGGTAACGGCAGTCTCCTCTGCTTTCCGACCAGACAGCTGTCACACAGCTCGCCTGCGTGCTTGATGTGAGGCAGCCCGTGCACCATCTTCTCCAGCTGACCGAGCGCATCGAAACTGAGATGGCCGAACCAAGCGTGCCACAGCCACGGCTCCTCTGTGCGCTATGCCGCCAGGTAGATGGGCTGCTCCTGTAACACCCCTAGTGTTACGCGCTTAATTAGCACCGCGATTTAGGCTTAATTCAAATTTTTGAAACGATTTTTCTCGGATTTAAAAATTTGACAACCAATTTCTTACGTCCACGGCAGAAATCTGAAAATATATTTAAACGCACTGTTGTCCTTGTCGCGCTGTCGTTCTAGACGTTTGAGTATAGTGGTGTGTCGCTCCGGTTCTGAATAAATCCGTCATCCGAATTATTAACGTCACATCAGGTTGTCGGGTCCGTCGCCGTGTACGCGGGCTTGCTTGATATCACCAATGGAACTGTACTGCAAATCTGCTTCCGTTGTCTCGTCGCGTTATTGTCCTTGTCGCAGCGCGGTTGGCTGCCTTCGCGTCCTGCTAGATTTGAGTCGTCGGATCGGACGTCCCATGCGGGTAAATACACTTTTGTTCTAACTGAAAAGTAGATGGAAAATAAAATAATAAAATAAAATAAACGGCTGCATTATCTTGACCTCTTGCGTTTGTCACTGGGGACAAGTAAAATGATCGAGCGTGGCTCTGTGCTTTTGACTCGTGCACAGTGTACACGCAACCACGTCGTGCATCGCTGCTGGCCTGGCCCTGCCGGCCACGTTTGGCCAGGGCGTCCTATCTAACACTGTCGTGTCTGTTTCTCTGACTTGATTGGCTCTCTCTGCCTTGCTTGTCTGCCTCTGCCCACAGAAATCACCGACGCCTCAGCTCTGCTCTTCCTTCCTCGCTCTTCTAGCACTGCCATCCTCCTTCTTGCACGCGGGCACCGGCGCTCCTTCTCCCTTTCTCTTCTCGCGCTGCTCGCGCGCGCTTCCGTGCAGTGCCGCCCTTTTCCCTTTTCGCTCTAGCCCGCGCCGGTCCGCTGCCCATAGCACGCACCATGGCCGCGCTGCCGTGCCCCACGGGTCCGTGCTGGCCTGCAGCCGCAGCGTCCGCAGTCGCCGAGCCCGAGCCGCCTCGCCAGCCGCAACCACCGCAACACCCCAGCCTCGCCTTCCTCACAGCGCGCTCGTGACGCCGCGGCTCCTTCCGTCTTCCCGCGAGCCGGCGCCCACTTCTTCTTCCTCCTCCCGGGCACCCCTCGGTCCCACAGCTGCGCGCCGCGCATCCGGCTACCTGCGCCCTGGTCTTGCTCGCTCTTCCCGCGGATACGCTGACTCCGCAGCGCCACTCCATTCCCGTTCTCCAAAGCGCCCCAATGCCGAGCCGGTTCGCCCCGGCCGTCCGGCCACAGCACTTGTCCGTCTCAGTGAACCGCGCCGGCTGGACGTCGTTGGTGGCGGCTCCTCGTGGCTCCTCCGTGACCGCGCGCGAGTGCCGCTGCACCCGAGCGCCCCGTCGACATCCGCACGCGGCTCCGCATCGTCCTCGCCACGCCGTCCTGGAGTGCCATCCTACGCCAAGCCCTGTGCGCCCATGCCGAACGGGGCCGTGTCCTCGCTGCCCATGCCGTGTCGTGAAGCTCCTCCCCGCTCCTCGGCCGCCCGCGCTCAGCCATGCCGCAGCGTCCCGCCATGGCTGCCCACCGGTGCCTGCTCTCCTATGCGCACGAGTTTCATGCCTCACGTTGAGCCGCCGCGGTACCTGCTCCCCCACCGGGACCCGAGCCGCGTCACCCCGACGGTGCTGGCCATCGCAAGCGCAGGCGCACCCGCGCCACCGGCGCCTCCTCCGCAGTCACCTGCGCTCCTCGGCCGCGCATCGCCAGCTGCTTCGCCGCGCCTCCTCCACGCCGCCGTGGCTGCTTCCAGCGCACCCCACCGCAGCGCTCGTGCCAGTGCGTGGCTCTGTGCCCCCTCCGTTTTCCCCTTGCGCACCCCGGTGTCACAGCCACCGCGCGCTGGCGTTCCCGCCGTGTCCCGCGGCTGGACCGCATTAGGCCGCCTCTGGCGAGGCCGTGGCCACTGCCGTGCGCCCTGGCTCGCGTGGCCAGTGGGCCACGGGCTGTCTTGGGCCACGCTGCGGGTGTCCGCAAGTGCGCCTCACCGCCTCGCAGCTCCCGCGCTGCTCCTCCGCCGCCGCCGGGCCGCTGGCAGCCGGCCGGCGAGACTGGCCCGACGCCCCTCCTAGCTCCTCTGCTCGTCCCTGGGAAGGAAGGTGAGGGGTAAGTATCCAAGCCAGAACGTAATACAGGGTCTTTACTGCTAATACATGACTTGTTTGAATAGTGCTCGTGGTCCTCAGCGCGATTAGGGAAAACGCATGGGGCCATTTCGCAAAATTTCTGTCGCCATGTCTGCTGGGCCGCCTGCCCCGCTGGGCTGGCTGGCTGCTCACCTACGCGCCTCTGCTGGGCCGGCCTTAGTCCGCTTGCGGTTGGGCCAATTTTGGTTGCGCCGGCCTTTTCGATTTATAAGCGATTTCCAATTTAGCTGATAAAGTAAACTTGTAAAATCAATATAAAATGGTATGGGAATCAAAAAAAAATGTAAAACTAGTTTTGTTAAGTCCCTAAAATCGTGACCTACCTATTAGTATATTTGGTTCACATAGTTCGACGATATTTTTGGAAGCCATATAATTAATCTAAGATATTTAATATTGCAGAATATAAACTTGTAGGAACTTTCGTGACAAATTGGTAATAGTATTAGATCTGAAATCTTTACAGTAGGTTCCTAGTAATATTAGCTGCTCACCATAATTTTTGTAGCTCTGGAATAATTAATTTGCTAAATAGATAAAGATGTCCTATTCGAATAAAGATTACACTGATAGAACGGAATAAAGAAATAACTTGGATTTATATAACTAGAATAATTATTGGAAAATAACACCTTATCCGACAACGTGTATATATAACCTAAGTACGGTCGTCGTTAGAACTAGACCGTTAACTCGAGAGGTGTACGTCGTATTTTACGAGTCACGATTGCAGTTGATTAATTACATCTTTGCATTGCATCTCATGCATATCATATAGGTACGATGATGGATCAATGGATCGATCGAAGGGTGATTGGGAATCCGAAGATGATGTAATGATATTCTCGCCGGGAGATGATGCAATGGGCTTCTATCCAGTTGATGGTGGATGATCTAAAGATGCAGATACTAACTTCTGATTATATTTTACCCAGGCAAGCCCCGGTGTATAACCCCTACTTTCTGCAGTTTAAATTATATTTGTGCATTAAGTTTCAAGGTGTTGAATGAAACCCACTTGCATATATATCTTTATCCTATGAGTCTTACTAGTATGACAGGATCGTGTAGATTGCTATGCTACAGGACTCCGGTAGAAGTCGAGTGATTGCCTGTCACTCGCGAGATATAGGAAATATGTTACTATATGATTATCACTTGGAATATATAAAATGATGGAAAGAAAAATGGTGACCGGGTAGGGATGTGGTTTGGGTATTGGTGGGTGTAAGAAGTTGTGTCGCCGCGGAGGCGGGTCATAGCTTGGTTACACCGTTTTTCCCTGTCTGGTCGATTAAGGATCGATCGTGCATATGACTCTAGGCAGGTCACAGACTTATTATCCCGAGCACATACTTGTGTATGGGCGCTTGGAAGACTTGTTGCTCTCTTATCGCGGATCCGGCTCTTTCCGGACTGACTGCTAGGGTTTATTTTTGGTGGAGGAGGTCCTTGCACCGCACTGAGTCCGGGACTCAGGGGCGGGGGCTTGGAGTCCCAGTTTGGACGGGGACCTGGACACCCGGGACAAGAGAGTGATGGGTTGGTCCTGCTTGTGCCCGGGGTACAAGCGGGGCGTGTGTTTTCGGGGTACCCAGCTGGGGGCATTGATTCGCGAATCGTCGGACTATCCGGTACGGCTTGTCTACGGTTTAGCATCGTAGTAAGAACTGAAAGATGAAAGATGGAAGATGGACAAAGGAAATTTGATTGCTTACCACCTGCTTGAAAGTAGCACAGGTGCTTACATAGGATGGTTAGTTAATGAACCAATGCGGCTTTTAATAAAAAACGAATATAAGGACGCACGCTTAGTAATACTTCCTGCAAATGCAATGACCCCACAAGCCAGATAGCCTTGCATATCCTTGGAGTCTTTTCTTTTCTCCTATCGGGTAAGTCTTGCTGAGTACAATTGAGTACTCAGGGTTTATTCCCCTTGTTGCAGGTGACAGGTGGATGCTAGAGCTGACCTTTGTGTGTGAATTCCTCCTGGTGGGCTCAGCGAGGATTCCTTTGCGCTGCGATCGTAGTTTTTAGTTACAACTCTCACCGAATGCTTTTATAAATGAAAGTTTCATAATCTGTTGCCGTAGGCTATATATTAATACTTCATCATGTCATTAATAGATGTTTATTTCTGCTGTAACTCTATTCACACGTTTCTATTCCGCTGTTCAATTAAATTGTTTATAACTCTGATAATATGATGTCATTCCGCTGTTATATTAATAAATATTATACTCTGATGTTGTATTAAAAGTGAGGTAAGAAATGGTTACGAATGATGTAAGCTTTATTCTCTCATTTGTGATCCTGAAGGCAAAAATGTGGATTTTCGGGTTCTCCCCTGGGGTGTGCCCGACAGAACCGAGTAATTTAGTGTTCTCCCTCGAGTGCTCAGTGTCTAATGGAAGACAAACACCCCTGTGAGGCATTAAATTAGGCGGTTCTGCCACAGCTCCACCTTCAAGTCGAGCAGATACAACCGGTTACGGGACCTCTTTACCTTGGCGAGAAGCCATTGCTCTTGGTCCCTGATCCTGAGGACGCCGTCCTTGATCAACACCTTGCTCCCGCGCTCATCCAGCTGCTCGATGCTGACAATGCTCGAGCGCAGCTGCGGGATGTAGTACACATCCGTCAGCGCGCGGAGCTCGCCGTTCTGGCACCTGAAGATGACGGTGTCGCGCCCTCGGATCACCACCCTTGTGACGTCGCCAAACTTCATCATGCTGGTCACGTTCCCGTCGAGCTCAGAGAAGGCTGCCTAGGAACCCGTCATGTGGTTGCTGGCGCCGGAGTCCAGGTACCACCTCTGCTCCTGCTCGCTGCCCACATGTCTGAGGTGGACTTGGGCGCGCGGCTGGTCGAGGTCGTGCAACGCACAGAACGTCACTATCAGGAGAGTAGGCTCGTCGTCGTCAGCCTGCGCTAGGTGAGCCTCAACCTTCTTCTCCTACTTGCGGTTTGGGCACTCCTTTGCCCAATGGCCGGTCTTTCCGCAGCATCGGCAGGTGTTGGGATCGACCTTCTCCTTCTTCTTCTCCGTCGGAGCCTTGCCGCGACGCTTTCCGTCGCCGCCACCCTTGGAGGAGCCTTCCCCGGACTTCCTCTCCTTCATCCGGGCAGTCCACTCCTCCTTCAGCAACAACTTGTTGCTATCTGTCGTCGTCCTGGCCTGCTCCGTGTGCTCGTCCACCGCCCGCTGACGGCCGGTCACATCCTCAATGGTGAGGGTGGACAGGTCCAGCATCGTCTCTATAGAGAGAGCGATCTGGATGTACTTCACCGGCACAACGCAGGTACTTGGAGACCGCGTCCTCATCGTCGATGGTGATGTCGTGGCTCCCCAGCTGGCTGATGAGCGACTGCAGGCGGAGGGAGAAGTCCTCCACCGACTCACCGTCGCGGAACTTGAGGTTGGCATACTCCTGCTTCAGCAGCTGGGCCTTCGCCTTCTTTGCACGATCGGAGTCGACGCGCATGGCCGCGATGGCCTCCCAAGCTTCCTTAGCAGTCTTCTTCGCCCCAGCGGCTCCCGGTACTCTTGAGGCACAGCAGCGAGGATGACCTCCATCGTCGACATGTCTTCTTCTTCATTGTCGGTGCCCTTGTCAATGGCATTACAGAGCTGTTGGGCTCTGAGCTTGACTTTCATGGTCACCGCCCACTCGTCATAGTTGGTGCGAGTCAACGTCGGTCAACTGGTGTCGCTGACCTCCCGCATTGTGTGCGCAACGTCCTCCTGACGTGGCTGGGCAGCCCCGGCAGCTCCGCTGCCTCCAGCAGCACCGCTGTTGTCGCCCGTCTCCAAGCTGCCTGTCATCGCCGGCAATTAGTCCGCCGCCACAGCACCTGTACGACTTCGATACCACTTGTTGACCCCTGAGATCCCTACACAGGTAAGCAATTAGCTTAGTAGCACATCTACACACTCACTTTGGCTAGAGGTAGAAGAAGAGGTGAGCACAGCACACACACTGCTCGGGCTGCAACAGCAGCTCTGAAACTCTGAATGTGGCAACTGAATTGCCCTTTTGCATTGCCTTATGTGTGGTATATATACAACTCATGTACCAACTATAAGGTACACATGAGTATGGCTGAATACAGCCTCAACTACTCCTAGTACTACAAATACCATGCTTAGATCAGCCCACTTCCAAGACATGGCTTTGCTTTACATTCTACAGCAACAAGGAGCTGACCGACTGCCTGCTCCTGATTGCAGAATCAGAGAGAGAGATGAGCAGCCGATTATGTCTTACATTCATTTCATTTAAATAGAATGCTGGTGTTGGGAAGAATTTATTCTTATTGGCTTTTTATGTCACCTGACTCATCTAAACTTGTGACAATTTATCGTAACATATCCGTACCAAGTTTTTATGTACCAGGTGCTGTATTTCAGGACGTATAGCAAGTCACTGCCATCTGCTTCTAAGCCAAGCAAATGCAATGGCCACAGTAGTGATTGTATTTGTACTGATACTGAACTATGTACGATGCCAGCATCCTTTTCTAGCGATGAATAGCAATAATTGTTAGAAGAATCATCAGATGGATATTGACATATTGTCGTCTGTCTGTTCCATAACGTCCATCTTTACATCTTCATGTGCTCTTGGCGATCCTCCTGTTGTGAACATTCAAAATTGCTTGGATAATTTAAAATGTGCAAAGATGAGGTTTTGAGGTGTTCTTTTGATTATAGATTAGTTGTTCTAACTACACCCTCAGGTTTATATGTTTGCAGAATGGTACAAACCAGGATGCTTGCTTGAGTACCCTCTGGGTGGAACTGGAGCAATCATAGATGCCCTCGTGAGTGGTATTGAAAAAATTGGTGGCAGACTTGCTCTTTGTTCTCATGTTGAAAAGATCTTAATCGAGAATGGTCGAGCAGTTGGTGTCAAGCTACAAAGTGGACAAGTAAGCTCTAGAAGATATTTTATTGGCAGGCAAAATAAAATATTGCCCCTTCAGAGCCAAAAGAAGAGAGAGAGAGACATGTGGGGAAATGAGTGATATGTCACGAACATAAAGCCAATAACAGCCATAATTAAGGCATGTTTGGTTCGTCTAGTAGCTACTAAATTTAGTAGTTTTTAGTCACTTTAGTAATTTTTTAACCAAACACTATGACTAAATGTGACTAAAATGACTTTAGTCCTCTCTAGTAACTCTAAAGTTACTAAAAGTGACTAAACCATTTAGTAGCTACTAAAGTTTAGTAGCTCGAACCAAACACCCCATTAGCATGGCTTTGATTTAGATGTCATGTGCCTATCATAGACAATGATTTTGTTTAATGTTTCATTTCACAATATTTTTTTCCTTTATAGATGATAAAAGGCCTTCGATTGGAATGCACTGTGATCAATATTAATAGCCTTTGTCTGTGGCAAATTAAGTGTTATCCTCAGTACCGCATATCATAGTTAGTTTAGGCCTTTCTCCATGCTTTTAAATTAGTGGCAGACCATGTAGGCCAAGATTGCAAAAAATTACCACCATGTTGTCTTATGCAATCTGTTTTTGAGTGGCATGAGTGTGCCACATGTCAGTCTAAGCCACTAGACAAACTTATCATTAAGTGATTGCTATCATCCTGTCGATGTTTTACCACCGATAGCCTGCCACGGGGGTACTCGGGACAGTTGTTCGGGCTTCGGCGAATAGTGGAACTCGGCGGTTACGCAAAGAGACTCACGATTTATACTGGTTCGGCGCTAGCCTGTTTGCGCCGTATTGCTTTGAGTATTGGGTGTGTGTTGCGTTTACAAGGGATATCCTCACCAGCCCTTTATAGTTCAGGTGCTGAGAGGAGTTGTTTGTGTTCTACTCGGATACAAGGTCAGAGTCCTAAGCTATGCTTCGGGCGCTTTTCCTTGTATAGTCCGAATTGGAGTTTTGGTCTTGCACGTTGCTTTGCTCCGTGCTCTTCTTGGCGATTGGGCTGCGGGCCTGGTTACCAAGGCTCACTTCCCTATAGTACGGTCTATGGGGGGCCCGTAGGGTTCCCCATCGACAAGCCCCCGAGCATTTCATGATTGAGCTTCAAGGGCCGAGTTGTTGTAGACTTGATCTAGGTTCTTCTTGAAGTGAAATCTTGAGATGGTCTTCTTTGATTCTTCTTCTGACTGATGTGCACTTTTGCTGATAAAAGTGCACTCAGTGAGTGCAGCCCCCAAGCCTCAGCTGTTTGGCACAAAAAGCTAGAGGGTCTTTCTGTCTTGATGTCCTCCGAGTTCTTTTCCTTTGAGTGCAGCGAGTGTAATTTTTGCAAAAAAATTGCACTCATTGAGTGTAGCCCCCCGAGCCTCTTGTTTTTTGGTACAAAAAACTGGAGGGTCAAAAAATTAAAAATGTACTTTTCTGTAGTGGGTACTTGCAGCCCCCGAGCCTTCTCCGGGTTCTTTTCTTTCGAAAAGAAATCGGATGAAGGGTCTTGATGTGTTGTCGTTTGTTGTAGTCTTGAGTTCTTGTATTCTTGATCCTTCGTCTTTAAATCCGAGCCCCCGGGCGTAGTTGAAGCGAATGCCGAACCCCCGAGCTTAGTGTTTGACTAAGCCGTGATGTTCTTCTGAGTTGTTTTTATTCATCCAGGTCATTTCTAGACTTCTCTGGTTCTTGATGTACCTCTTCCAGGTTGTTTGCACTTCGTCCAGGTTCTTTCTGAACTTGTATGCACCTCATCCGGGTTGTTTTCTGATCACTCCAGGTTCTTTTTTGTCTTGATTTCTGTTCCCAACTTGTCTAGGTTGTTTTTCTTCAATATGGGTTCTTTCTGATCTTGACTTGATCTCTGTCTCTCCTTGTTGGGGTTCTTTTCTGATCAATCCGGATTCTTTCTAAGCTTGTCTTGGTTCTTGCCGCACCTTGTCGGGGTTCTTTTTTGATCAATCTGGGTTCTTTCTAAGCTTGTCTTGGTTCTTGTCGTACCTCATCGGGGTTCTTTTTTGATCAAACCAGGTTGTTTCTTGACTTATCTGAGTAAAGTAGCTCTCAGGAGCATGTTTTTCCTGATCTCATGTTACAGATGTAGCTTTCCTTCTTTGTTGGTTGTGGTTCCACCTTGAGTAGGAAATTCTTTTTTCAATTCTTTCATCATTCGTAGATATGCTGTTGTGTGAGGTTGAGCAGCCGCCGGGCTTTTGTATACTTGATAACTTTCGCGTTGACAGTTAGAAGAGTTCTTGTGATGTGGCTTCCATGCTTGCTCTATCTGCCTGCGGAGGGTTGCAACCTTGAATTCCACTGGGTTCTTTGCTGCCACTCTAGAATGATCTCCTTTGCTTTCTTTGTTGAATTTATCAGATCTTGTACTCTGTTGTAATCCCAGTATCTTCTTGATCAGAGGAATAAAAGATCATATTATCTGAGTTGTTGTCCGACTTGTTTGGAGATGTGTCCGAGCTCTTTTTGTTTCGGTTGCCTCTGTGTAAACGTACCCGACTTGTAGTATATTATTTTCTCAATAACTTTCTTGTGAATGGATCGATAGCCGTTGTGGTGTGAACGGACTGCTGCTCTTCTCTGGTGCGTACTGTAATTATTGCTGTAACGGTAACTTTGAAGTGCCTTCCTTTGGTGACCGCGTACTTTGGGCCGCGTATTTACCTTGTATAAAGATAACTGCTCTGTTACTGTTGGCTTAACTTGCCTTTGCTGTAAAAAATTCCCCAATCTCAGTCGAAACCCTAGTTCTATTGTGCCTTCGATCCCCTGCTATTTCTGTCCAAATCTTGTCTTTGCTTTTCTGAGATGGTGGCGAAGAACAAGAGCAAGAATAAGAGCAAGTCTGTCGATGAATGTGCTTCCTGCTGTGCCTTCAGCTCCTTGGACATTTTGTGTAATGAACTTGTGGTTTCTTGTAATATATACTTGTTTCTATGAATATGATCAGGCTTTGTCCTGCTTTTGAATCTATCTTTGACTGCTATGAGCAGGCTTTGACCTGTCTTTCTTTTACTGTATTTGTGTAATTTCTGAGTAGTCCTTCCACATTGTGTGACTGGTTTTGTTGCTCTTCGGATAACAATAATCGACTGCATGTTGATATCCAGTTTGTAGAGTTGTTTTTTGCCACCCTTTTGGGCATGGGATTTGATCATACTGTTTTCTTGAGTAGATAGTCATCCTTGTAGGGTTGTTTCCTGCCGCTTTTGGGGCGAGTTGGTCGGCCATTCTTGCCAGATTGTACAATTGTTTCGGCTGCTCTTGGGCCAAGGCAGTTGGTCATACTGTTCTTGGAATATGTAGCCAAGTTGACTTTGATCATGCTGCTTATTAGGCGAAGTTTGTCGATCGTACCGCTCTTGGGGTAGGCGACCGAGTTGTTGGAGTAATTGTGCCGCTCTTGGGGTGAAGTAGTCGATTGTACCGCTCTTGGGGTAGGCGACCGAGTTTTCTTTGTTGATTGTACCGCTTGTTGGGCGAAGTTGTCGATCGTACCGCTCTTGGGGTAGGCGACCGAGTTGTATATTTGTAGATGCCTGCTTGTTGGGTGAGGTAGTCGATCATACCGCTCTTGGGGTAGGCGACCGAGTTGTTTTTGTAGATAGCGCCGCTTATTGGGTGTAGTAAACGATCATACCAGCTCTTGGGGTAAGCGATCGGACCCGTATAGCACAACCGTTTCCGAGTTGGCTGTTTGTAGGGTAAGTAAGCAATCGTACCAGCTCTTGGGGTAAGCGATTGCGCCCGTATAGCAACAACCGTTTCTGGGTTGAGCTGTCTGCAAGGCTGCCCTTTTTTCCCAACCTGATTATGGGTTGGTTCTGTCCGTTGGACAGGGCTGTCAGTCGTACCATCTCTTTTATGGTAGAGTGACAAATGCTAGCTTGGGTCTCCTTACCCAAGAAGCTATTTGGCTGTTGGCCGTCAGTCAAACCATCTCCATATGGTTGAGTGACAAAATTATCCGTGTAGCGCAACCGTTTTTGGGTTGGCTGTTAACAGGGATGCCCCTTTTATCCCCAACCTGATTACGGGTTGGTTTGTCGGTTCGATAGGGCTTATATCTGAAGTCATTCTTCTTGAAGAATTTCTGCTTTATTTCTCTTGAAGCTTGAGTACAATATGTTGTACTAATTGTAGAATCTTTTGAGTTGGCTGATATGCCAAGTATTCTTCACTGGTATTTCATCTGGAGTCATTAACTCGTATGTGCCGGGTCCTGTTGCGTTTTTCACAATGAAGGGTCATTCCCATGGACTGAGTAGTTTGTGTCTTCCATCTTTCTTCTGGATTAGTCATAATACTGAGTCCCCTAGCTTTAGTGATCGGGGCTGAGTGCTTTTGTCATAATGTCTTCGTAGTCCTTGCTGATATCTTGCATTTTGGATTATTGCACTGTCTCTTATTTCTTCTATTGAATCAATTTGTAACCGCCTTGTTTCTTCGGTTTCGCCTTCTTCGTATTGTTCTATTCTTGGAGATAGCCATATCAAGTCGGCTGGTAGTACTGCTTCTGATCCGTAGACCAGAAAGAAAGGTGAGTAGCCGGTGGCTCTGCTGATCTGGGTTCTTAAACCCCATACTACTTTTGGTAGTTCGTCGATTCATTTTCCACCATAATCTTTCAAATCTTCATATAATCTTGGTTTTAAGCCTTATAATATGAGTCCATTTGCTCTTTCGACTTATCCATTGGCCTGTGGGTGTGCTACTGATGCAAAGTCGATTTCTATCCCACAATCTTTTGCCCAGTATTAAAATTCTCTTGCTGTAAATGGTGAACCAAGATCCGTGATTATTCTGTTGGGCATGCCAAACCTGTGCATGATGTCTTGTATGAATTCTACTGCTTTTTCTGCACTGTATTTGACTAAGGGTTTGTATTCAATCCACTTTGTAAATTTATTGATTGCCACAAATATGTATTCGAAGCCTCCTTTTGCTTTTTTGAGTGGTCCGACTTGATCCATCCCCCAACATGAGAACGGCCAAGCTGGTGGTATGCATATCAAATTATGAGCGGGTATGTGTGATTGCCTGGCAAACATTTGGCAATTCTTGCATGTTTTGACGAGCTCTTCTGCATCTTTGAGTACTGTTGGCCAATAGAACCCAGTTCTGAATGCTTTGTCGACCAGTGTCCTAGAGGCTGCATGATTTCCACAACATCCTGAATGGATTTCATCCAAGATTTCCTTTCCTTTATCTGTTGGAACACATTTAAGTAGTACTTCAGATGATGCTGCTCTTTTGTATAGTTTGTCTCCCACCAGAACATAGTTTTTGCTTCTTCGTATAACCCGGGCTGCTTCTACTTTGTCTTTAGGTAGTTTCTTCTCTTTGATAAAATCAATGTATGTTTGTCTCCAATCATTTTGTATGACCATGATCTGTCTTGATTGGTCTGGTTCTTCTGCTTGATCTATTTCCATTAGATCTGGTCTCCTTCTCCTTTTCTGTGTTCCCAGGTTGTTTGATAGATGGGGCTGTGGGTTCTTCTACAAATATACTAGGTGGTATTTTTGCTTTATCTGATCCCAGTTTGGCTAGCACATCTGCTGCAACGTTAGAATCCCTTAGTACATGATGGATTTCGAGCCCTTGGAAAATTTTCTCTAATTTTCTGACTTCTACACAGTATGTATCCATATTGTCTTTTATATAATCCCAATCCTTATTGACTTGATTGATTACTACAGCTGAATCACCGTAGACAAGTAGCCTTTTTATCCCAAGTGAGCTTGCAACTCTTAGACCATGTATTAATGCTTCATATTCTGCTTCATTATTAGTTGCCTGCCAAAGTATTTGTAGCACATACTTTAACTGTCTTCCTTCTGGTGATATGAATAGCACTCCTGCTCCGGCTCCTCCCAACTTTAGGGAACCGTCAAAATACATTTTCCAATGATCAAGTATTGGTTCGGGTTCTTTTTGCCTGATTTCTGTCCATTCAGCAATGAAGTCGGATAATGCTTGAGATTTGATTGCTGTTCTTGGTTTGAAGTTTAGGTTGAGAGCACCGAGTTCTACTGCCCATTTTGATATCCGACCTATTGCATCTTTGTTGCGTAGAATGTCTTGAAGTGGAAAATTGGTTACCACTGTAATCTTGTGTTCATGGAAATAATGTCTCAGCTTTCTTGATGATATCAATACTGCATAAAGTAGTTTTTGCACGTGTGGGTATCTCACTTTTGATTTTGTTAGTACTTCGCTTATGTAATAGACTGGTCTCTGCACTTTGTATGCGTGTCCGGTTTCTTCTCTCTCAACCACAATTGTTGTGCTGACAACGTTCTTGGTTGCTGTAATGTATAGCATCATGTCTTCTTTGCCTTTTGGTGGTGTCATTACTGGTGATGATGCCAAGTATTCTTTTAACTTTTGGAATGCTTCTTCTACCTCTTCTGTCCATTCAAAATTTCCTGCCTTTTTCAATAATTTGAAAAAAGGTAGCCCTTTTTTTTCTAGTCGGGAGATGAATCTGTTGAGTGCTGCCATGCATCCTGTAAGCTTCTGTATGTCTTTAACTTTCTTTGGAGGTTTCATATCCATGATGCCTTTAACCTGCTTTGTACTTGCTTCAATTCCTCGGTTGCTGACTAGAAATCTGAGTAGTTGTCCTAATGAGACCTCAAAAACACACTTTGTGGGGTTTAGCTTCTACTGCCATGCTTTTAGATTTTTAAAAGTCTCCTTGAGGTCTTCTATCAATGATCCGGGTTCTTTTATCTTGATTACTACATCATCAATATATGCTTCTGCGTTTCTTCCGACTTGACTCCCCAAACAAGTTTGAATTGCTCTTTGATATGTTGCCCCTGCATTTTTAGCCCAAAAGGCATTGATTTGTAGCAATATGCCCCAAAGGGTGTAATGAACGATGTCTTGCTTTGGTCTTCTTCTCTAAGGGATATTTGATGATAGCCCGAGTAGCAATCCAGAAAGGATAATAGGGCTGATCCTGCTGTTGAGTCGATGATTTGATCAATCCTTGGTGGAACATATGGATCTTTTGAGCAATTTTTGTTGAGGTCTGTGTAGTCAATGCACATGCGTCATTCTTTTGAATTCTTCTTCTCAACTAGGACCGGGTTGGCAAGCTAATCCGGGTTGATTATTTCTCTGATGAATCCCGCTACCATGAGCTTGGTGATCTCTTTTTTGATTGCTGCTTTTCTGTCTGGAGCGAATCTTCGTAGCTTTTGTTTAACGGGTTTGGACCTTTGTTCACATCAATTATGTGCTCAGCCAACTTTCTTGGGACCCCTGGCATGTCGGCCGGCTTCCAAGTGAAGATATCTTTGTTGTCCCGAAGAAAGTTGGTGAGCGCGAGTTCCTATTTAGGATCAAGATTTGCACTGATGATTGTCGTCTTCTCCGGGTCACCAGTCAACAAGTCAATAGTCTTGGTAGCGGCTTCTTTTGATGGTGCAAAGTTGCTTGGCTTCTTAGCCGGTATTTGAATCTCATCCGGGTTCATTTCGTTGGCTAGTATTGCAATCTCCTTTCCTTCCTTTATGTCATGTAATCTTTCGGATTTTTGTACTGCTTGTACATCGCAATCATGTGCTTTCTTTATATCTCCTTTCAATGACAATACACCCTTTGTTGTTGGCATCTTGAGTAGTAGGTATGGATAGTGTGGCACTGCCATATATTTTGTTAAAGCTGGTCTCCCAAGTATTGCGTGGTAGCATGATTCAAAGTCTGCACCTTCGAATTTGATGAATTCTGTTCGGTATTTGTCTGGTGTGCCAAAGGTGACTGGTAGGGTTATCTGTCTGAGTGGTATAGTTGCTCTGCTGGGTACTATTCTATAGAATGGTGTGCTTGTTGGTGTCATTAGTCCTTCACAATCTAGATTCATCCTTCTGAGAGTATCTGTGAAAATTATGTTGAGCCCGGCTCCTCCGTCGATGAGTACTTTAGTTACTGCCACTCCTGCGATAGTTGAACCCAGTACCAGCGGGTAGCATCCTGCGTTTGCTACACTGGTCCATTGGTCTTCTCTTATGAAGTGGATGGGGTACTCTGACCAATCTAGATATCTTGGGGTGACTGGTTCAGCTGCCATGATGGCTCTATGAGCTAGTTTTTCTTGCCTTTTGCTTCGTGTTTAGGAACACCTAAAAATATAACTGCTAATTGGCGTTTGGGTTCTTGATAATTTCCTTCAGCTTTCTTTTCCTCCTTCTTAGATTCTTCTTGCTTTTGCTCTGAGTTGTTTTGATTCCTGTTTTCTCTCTTCATGAATTACCGCTGAAAAGTGCTGCATTCAACTAACTTGTGTCTGGTTCCTAGGTGTATGTGACATGGCATGTTCTCTATGTTTTTCGGTGCTCTTCCTCGGTAGTTGTTGCTCCGATAGTTGCTATTATTGTTGTACCCGCTGTTGTTACTGTTGTTGTTATTGCTGTAGTTGCCATTGTAATTGCCACCGTTGCTGTTGTCGTTGTATCTTCTCTTGTTGTCTGTGGTTGCCATCATATTGTCCTGCCTTGGCCTTTTGTCTTGCTGTCTGTAATCAGGTCTTCTATTTTCTGGGTTGTCCCTAGCAAACCGATGCCAGGTTCTTTCTTCTGATGAAATCAGCTTTTCAACAACCCTCTTGAAATCTTCATTTGTTCTTGGGTTCTCATTGAAATAGTCTTTGTATTGCCAGTTTGCTAAGATTCCTTCCGCAAAGGCTTCTATCACTTCTCTATCGATAATGTCGTGGACTTGAGCCCTGAATTCTTCGAAACTTCTATAGTATTCCCTTAGACTTTCTCCTCTCCTTTGCCTTACTCCTTTCAACTCGGCTGCAGTCATTGGATGGGTAATAATGCCTGCAAAGTTGTTGCAGAAAGCTTCTTGCAAGTCTTCCTAATATCTAATTGATCTTGGCCTCAATTTGTCAAACCATTATAGTGGCATTGCTTCGAGGGCCATTGGGAAAAATAGAGCCTTGATGTCTTCATCTCCTCCAGCTAACTCAATAGATTGGGAATAAACTCTTAGCCATTGTCTTGGTTCTACTTTGCCATCGTACTTGGAATGATTTGCTGGTTTAAATTTGTGTGGTACCTTCAATGTTTGTAGTCTTCCTGCAAAACAAGGGAATCTATTGTATGGTTCCGTTCTTCCGTAGTCTGGCGATCTTGCCCTTCAGTAATAAGATCTGTCTTCTTTAAACTCGGATTCTCCATAGTCATCTTCTTTGTCAAATCTTCTTGATGCTTCCGGGTATCATTGACTTAGTTCTGGCTTGCCCTTTTCTTGTAATCTTGGGTAATGTTCTTGCCTTCCATTATTGTCAGCATTTTCCCTAGTCTTTGAAAAATCGACTTTTTGGGTGGTTGTTCTCCTTGTGGCTCTTGTGGAACTTCCTCGCCGGGTTGTTTTTCTGGTCCCCCGACTTCTTTCTTCTGGTCTTCCTCTGACTTTCCGTTATTCGTGAGGGTGTGCAATTCTTTTGTTAATTCTTCAATTCTTTCCCTTTTTGTACTTTTTGCGGCTTCTCTTTCTGCCTTCTTTCTGTTGTATTCCGTTAGTTCCGCCTTATACTTATTCCAAATTTGCTTCCTTTGTTTAGCCCTGTTCCTTCTTCCAGCCTTCAATTTATTCTTCTTTAGTCTTGCTAGCCTTTGCTCATCATTTTCGTTGATGTCGCTTTTCTCATCCGGTGAGATGTTGCCTTCTGATTCGTCTGAAGATTTTATATCTGATATCTGTGGTGGTTTCAGAGGTTGTTCTAACTGCTCTGCCATGTATACAGTGTGCCTCTTCCAAGCTCTTCTTGTACGGTATTTCATCCTTCGTTTGGTTGAGCTATCGGTAGTTTCTGAGCTGGATCCGAGTTCTTTTCCCTCTTGATAAGGTAGTTCTTCAATGTACGTGCTAGTCCGGGCTTTGTCCGTATGTTCCTGAGTTCTTTTTGGAGTTGTACGGGTTGTATTCCTTCACGATTGTCGTCGCGTCTCCGAGTCGAATTAGGCTTGGCTCTTTAGCTGTGAAGATTGTCTTGGAGTCGGGTTGTATCTCTTTCTCAGAGTCGGTTTCGTATCCGCTTTCTTCTTCATTCTGAGTTGGATCCGAAGTTGAAAGTTTCGTCATCTTCTCGGCGAGTTCATATTCAACTTTGTCGTCGAGTTCTTTTTCTTCTCGGAGACGGGTACGTAGCTTGCCATCGCCGTCAGCCTCATAGATCTAGGATCCGAAGACGAAGGTTGTTCCCGCCGGAAAAGTCATCTTGAGGTCGAGGTCCGCCGAGCTCTCGAGAAAAAAATTCGTTGAAAGCCCCTACCTGGCGCGTCAGCTGTCGATGTTTTACCACCGATAGCCTGCCACGGGGGTACTCGAGACAGTTGTTCGGGCTTCGGCGAATAGTGGAACTCGACGGTTACGCAAAGAGACTCACGATTTATACTGGCTCGGGCCCTCGACTTGGTCGAGTAATAACCTTACGTCCAGTTCGACGCTAGCATGTTTGCGTCGTATTGCTTTGAGTATTGGGTGTGTGTTGCGTTTACAAGGGATATCCTCACCAGCCCTTTATAGTCCAGGTGCTGAGAGGAGTTGTTTGTGTTCTACTCGGATACAAGGTCAGAGTCCTAAGCTATGCTTCGGGCGCCTTTCCTTGTATAGTCTGAATTGGAGTTTTGGTCTTGCACGTTGCTTTGCTCCGTGCTCTTCTTGGCGATTAGGCTGTGGGCCTTGTTACCAAGGCCCACTTCCCTATAGTACGGTCTATGGGGGCCCGTAGGGTTCCCCATTGACACATCCAACATATGGTTTAAAGAAAGTTGTAGCTGTTGAAATCTTGTCGGGAATTATGTCCTTTGGAGCAGTGGCGGATCCACGGGGGGGGGGGCTAGGGGGCAGCAGCCCCTTTTGTGAGAGTGATTTTTCTTTGTATTTACTGTAGAAAAAACGTGATTTCACCGTTAATCTTCGACATTTGTTCTAAAACTCTATTGATTAGCCCCCCCCCCCCCCCGAGGTGCTCATCTTGGCTCCGCTAATGCTTTGGAGGTTGTCCGTGCAAAGAAAGCGATTGTTAGCAATGCATCTATGTGGGATACTTTGGATCTGCTACCACCAAATGTTGTCCCAAAATCATATGAAGATAGAGTGAAAGCAACTCCACAATGTGAATCGTTTATGCATCTCCACCTTGGTTTTGATGCAGAGGTATGCTTTGTCCGAAGTGAAATCTAGCAAAACATTTTAACAAAGGTGCATGTTTCCTCATAGGTGATCCATCTCTTACCATAACCCTTCGACATTACTGAATCAGAATGCTAGAGAGGACCTTGGGATCCATCATATTGTGGTTGATGATTGGAATAAAGGAGTTGATGGTGAACAAAATGTTGTGTTGATATCCGTTCCTAGTGTTCTTAGGCCCTGTTTGGTTCTTTAGACGCTCCTAAAATTCCTGTCACATCGAATATTCGGATGCTAATTAGGAGCATTAAATATAGATTAATTACAAAACCAATTACATAGATGGAGACTAATTTGCGAGACGAATCTATTAAGCCTAATTAGTCCACGATTTGACAATATGATGCTACAGTGAACATGTGCTAATGATGGATTAATTATGCTTAATAGATTTGTCTCGCGAATTAGCCTCCATCTATGTAATTAATTTTATAATTAGCTTATGTTTAATCCTCTTAATTAGTATCCGAATATTTGGTGTGACATAAATTTTAGGAGCGAATAAAGAACCAAACACCCCTTATTAAGGACCTAGCACCACCTGAAAAGCACATTCTTATGCATATACTCTAGGGACAGAACCTTTCAGTTTGTGGGAGGGATTGGACAGGAAAAGTGCAGAATATCGAAGATTGAAGGAAGAACGTTCTGAGATACATGGGATGCAATTTTGATTCTTTGCCACTGTTACTATTAGTACCTAGTATAGCAAATAAATGCATAGTTTAGATATTTCTTGGAAGTCTCATCTGGGCCTTGTTTAGATTGGGGTTAGGAATCAGTATTTGACACTGTAGCACTTTCGTTTGTATTTGACAATTATTGTCCAATCATGGCCTAACTAGGCTCAAAAGATTCGTCTCGTAATTTACAATCAAACTGTGTAATTAGTTATTTTTTTATCTACATTTAATACTCCATGCATATGTCCAAAGATTTGATGTGATGAAAAAAGAGTAAAAAAACTTGCAATCTAAATAAGGCCATGTTCACCCTCAATGGTCCAGTTCTTAAATGCACGTGCTCATTTGCATCGTCTAAGCAAAGATCTGACACCAAAAGAGAGGGAATAGTCAAAAGAGAGAAATGCCCCCAAAGTTGGCACAGAAATCATCAAGATGGCTCTCGTTTTTCAAAAAGAAGACCGCTATCGAGTGTCCGTAAGTAGTGTTTAGTTCTCCAGAACTCCCAATTTTAGTATTATGTAAAAAGAAGATGTTTTATCATATTAAACTTGCGGTACATGTATGGAATACTAAAAGTAGACGAAATTAAAAACTAATTGCACAGTTTGGTTGTACTTTGCGAGACGAATATTTTAAGCTTAATTAGTCAACGGTTGGATAATTATTATCAAATATAAACGAAATGCTACAGTGACGCTACAGTACATTTTGCCGATTTTGCACATCCAAAGTTTGGCAATTAATGGCGCGTTTAGTTCCGAAAATTTTTGGCTTTTGGCTACTGTAGCACTTTCGTTGTTATTTGGCAAAAATTGTCCAATTATGGACTATTTAGGCTTAAAAGATTCGTCTCGCGATTTCTCGATGAACTGTGCAATTAGTTTTTTTTTTCGTCTACATTTAATACTCCATGCATATGCCGCAAGATTCGATGTGACAGGGAATCTTGAAAATTTTTGGTTTTTGGGTTGGAACTAAACGGGGCCTAAACAAGACATTTGTTGTCTTGACTGTGACTGACATTCCCATGCAAACTTTTCAGGTGATGTGGAAAGCTGTGGAACTTGCTCTTGGCCCAAAATTTAGCCGCGCAAAATGCGACGTGAAATTGGTCGGGACACCACTAACGCACAAGAGATTTCTCCGAAGGAATAGGGGAACCTATGGTCCAGCCATAAAAGCTGGAGAAGCCACTTTCCCTGGGCAAGCAACACCAATCCCCCAGCTCTTGTGCTGCGGTGACTCGACTTTTCCAGGGATCGGAGTGCCGGCGGTCGCGGCAAGCGGCGCAATCGTCGCCAACACACTGGTTCCGGTGTCGCAGCATTCGGAGCTTCTTGACGCTGTTGGAATTTGAGTGGCAGATATGTTGTCCTGGTAAGTTAGATCGAATCTCCACTGATAACGCCACTGCATTCTAGAGATATTGTTCTAAACTTGGCTAATGGCCACTGAAACTGCATCAAGTACTTTATGTTGGAGCTTTCACCGACAAAAATGCATCGACCAGCAAGGTTAATTTTTTTATCGCCCTCACATGCTGAGTCCAGCTGCGAGCCCCTTAGAATAATGACGTTTCTACTTCTCACGGCACAACTCACATGAGCACTTTACAGTAGCATATGCGAACTGAATTGTTGATGTGTGACCCATTTGACTCGGTCAACGAATGACAGTAGCATGATGAGCATAAACAGAACACCTATCCCCGGTGGGCCTTTTTAGTGCCGCCCTTTTTTAAGAGCGATCTCCAACACATTACTTGTCCTCTATCTCATGACACTGTAACAGTTTTTTTGGTATTAGGGATGACATAAGTAATTTGTTGAAGGTACAACCACCACTTGTTTCCTGTTGCTATTCTTTTGGGCAAATTGCTTCATCGCGTTTTTCTTGTTGCAGGCTGATCAGTAGATACGCCTACATAACACAGAAAGATAATCAAAGATTTTCCTATGGCTGTTGGAAAGATCAAAAGAACATATGGATGAATGATAATGAAGAATACTGATACATCATAAAGTAATTGTCATTTAACCATGGTCCAATGTGTGCAGGGCAGCGTTTTGTAGTCAGAACTGATACTGGGGAAATATATGGCATGATGTTGTGCAGTACTGATTCAGATATTTTTTTCTCTCAAATACGCAAAAGATTTGTGTATCATTGTATTAAGAAGAAGAAGAATTTAACCATACACACGACACGCTTCTAATGACCTCCCTAGGAGGTCTTACAGTTGTGACTGGACCATCCTAGCAGACTGTTTCAAACTTCGATATTACATAAAAGTAAACAACCGAACTAAGAGCAGCGCGGTAACCTACGAAGCTAGGCGTCTCCGCTACTGGCCGCGCGACCTTGCTCCGTCATCCGAGAAGAGTCTTCTACCAGTCCTAGCATTGATCGTCAGGAATAGCACGTCCAGTGCTTCCACTTCGCTCGACGTCAGGTTCCTTGCGAAAAAGTCGTCGTAAGCTCGCTTGGACACGGATGAGATTGGAGCTGCCGGCGGTGCAAAGCCCATCCTCCGCATGAGGAGCACCTCGCCCCGCTTGGAGGTCGGAATGTGCGCCAGCGGCTGAGCGGCAATCCGTCTGCTCCGTTTTGGCAGAGGTTGCCTTCTGGTTGCCACCTTCTGCCTGGGTGGGCTGGCGATTAATGGCGACATTCGCTCGAGCTACACCTCCTCAGTGAACCGTGCGAGACGTCAGGCAGCTTCGCGTGGTGTGGGTGTCGCGTCGCTGGGGGTGGTGCAACCATCTGCGACGCCGGGTGCTCCCGCTCGTGGTGGCGTGAGTTGTGGCGGCCCTTGCACTGGCGACATCAGAGATAGGTATGTCGTCCACTGAGCAGTCGTCGCCGAGGAATAGGTGTCCACCACTGGTGCTTCAACCTCCTGAGGGGCTGTCGTAGCAGGCAGACACTCAGGTGTTGCCGCTCTCATTGGCCGCCTCACGACGAGCGAGGCGGCGAGCTCCTCCAGCATCGGGTCGAAAGAGACGACCAATACGGGGGTCCCCTCACTCATGCACATCACTAGCGCCAGCGGATCTGGCTCGTCGACGCGATCGGCAGGCGCACCCATGCCGATGTCCTTCGGCTTAGTCATGCGCCGCCGATGTCGTCGTCGTCTCCCACCGGCGCCCCCCACGGCCCCCGGTGCGGCACCCTCCGCCCGCCGCGCGGCGCGTGCTGGGCGGACGTAGGGTCGTCGCGAGCAGAGCACCGTGGCAGGTTGGCACCCACCGCCTCCGAGGTCGAAGCAGTCCTTCGCCTGCATTCCCTAGCAAGGTGTCCGAATCCGCGACAGCGCAGACAACTCCGTGGCAACCGACAAGTTGCTACTCGGTGTGAGTAGGAGAGGCAGTTGAAGCATCTGCCATGAAGCTCTGCCGGGATCTTCTTGACCCGCGGAAGTTGCTTTTGGCTGTGGCGAGGCTCCATCGAGGCAGCAACAGATCCTGTGACATGCCACCCATCGGTGTTGGGGGCGGAGGCCCGTCCATGGCGGCCGAGACGTTGGCGGACAGGGGCACGGCCATCCAATGGCCGAACAGGCAAGCCGTTCACCAGCTGTGGTCGTGGCCGGTTGCGCTTCCTCTGCCTACGGCCATGTCTCTGTCGACCAAGCTCAGCACCAGCACGGCCTTGCAAAGGCCCCTGTCCAACATCCGCTCCGCGGCGCCCCAAAACTGCGGCTGAACGAGTTGGGGGACGCTGAGTCCGGCTTCGTCGGGCGATGAGCGGCCTCTAGGTATGTCGTGGGGTGGTCGTCATCGGTCTCCGCGTCGTCGTCGTCCGCCCACCGCCGGCTCTTGGAATGCCCTCCCGAGGAGCATCCGGGGAAGAACGATGCCACGACCGGCGAGAGGGAGGAGCTTGAGTCGTCCAGCGACGCCGTGCCGATAACCCCAAGGCCCAGGCGTGGCCGCGGCATTGCTGGCATCTAGCCCCAGCGTTGGAGGGGACGAAGCGCCAGAGCTGGCCCCCTCGGCCCTCAGCGGTGCGACCGTGGTGGCGTCCGTGGCGGCGTCCTCATCCCCCGGCGGCGTTGGCGCGGGCTCCACGGGAGGAGGCGGCGGTGGAGCGACCGAGCCATCAGCGTGAGTCGGCTCGGCGCCGGAGGAAGCCGCGAGCGACGTTGATGGCTAGGGGGGTCTCGGTGCCAGCTAGTGATGAGGCCCGAGATCCGGCGCCAGCCACCGACGGGCCGTCAGATCTGACGGGCTGGAGGCCGGGGGCGGTAGCAGCAGGGCCCAGCTGGCGCGGCGTGGTCAACACCGCGACGCCAACAGTGGAGGGCAGGGGAGGGGAAGGAGAGGGGGAGAGGGAAGCGGGGGAGGAGGAGGAGTAGGGGGGGCGCCGGCGCCTGGTGGCGGCCGCCGCCGCCGGCAGCCGGTCGGGGCGCTAGGGTTTGGCGGGGTCAGGGCGCCGCTTCGTTTCGAAATTCAAGTTTTAACTAGAGCCCTCCGATTCACATATTTTTATACTACTACTACACGAAGCTTGTGTTACTGTACCCCACATTGTTGAGAGATGCTGCTTCTGACAAAGTGGTCGCCTGCATGCTCCTTGACTCCTTGTATTGTTCTACCGAAAGCTCTGTGGCACATGCAGGCTTTTTGTCGACATTTTTCTGGTACGGAGAAAGAACATGTGCTTGATTGTGCTAGGCCGTTGTAGTACAACTGAAGTCACAGTTAAGGGCATGTTTAGTTCCAAAAATTTTCACCCCAAAGTATCACGTCGAATCTTACGACACATGCATAGAGTATTAAATGTAGACGAAAAAAACTAATTGCATAGTTGGATGAAAAATCGTGAGACGAAACTTTCAAACCTAATTAGTCCATAATTAGATACTAATTACCAAATACAAATGAAAGTGCTAAACGCGCCCTTAAAGTCCTCGAGCGACAGCAACAAATGCCAGCTATGCAGTGTTTTCATTGGAGGGAAGCACCTTATCTGTGCAAAAAACTAAATCATTCTTTTTTATTATTTAAAAGAATAATAAGGCCAAACATCCATCATTTAGATACACCAGAAAAATCCTTTTCCCACTTCATGTGCCATTTTTTTCCTGAAAAATAAGTCAATGTTTATATTTTTATATATGACTGCAAATCTGGCGTAAAATTCCAGCACAGGATAAACTCAAGTTGCTAGACCTTGTTTAGATCACCTCCAAATTCCAAGTTTTTTTACTCTCTTTTCATCACATCAATTTTTAGCCATTTACATAGAGCATTAAATGTAGGTAAAAAAAATAACTAATTGCACAGTTTAGTTGGAAATCACGAGATGAATCTTTTGAGCTTAGTTGGTCCACGATTGGACAATATTTACTAAATAAGACGAAAATACTACTATTTATCGGGTTGAAATTTTTTACAATCTAAACATGGCCCCAGTACTAAAAACAAAAGCCTTCACAGCAGCAGCACAGGTAGGTCAGCTTCCAGTCAAACTCCATCCATCAGCCCCAGTATTTTCACTGCCAAATTGACTGCAGCAAGCATCACCAGCCTCGGCCCTTTTTTTAGTTCGCGAAAAGTTTTTCCAAAAAATACTACAATATCTATCCTATCAAATCTTGCGATAGGTGTATGGAGCATTAAATGTAGACAGAAAAAAAACTAATTACACAGTTTGATTGAAAATTGCGAGACAAACATTTTGAGACTAATTAGTCTATGATTGAACGCTAATTATCAAATAAAAACGAAAGTACTACAGTAGCTAAATTTTCAACTTTTCACCCTCTAGACACGGGCTCAGATTTGTTGGCATCTGCATCTCCCCCACCTCCTCAGACAGTCATTCTCCCCTGCAACTTCCATGATCTCCCCCAATAAATTTCTCTGGTCCTTCCATGCCACGCCAATTCTTTTTTACCGGAAATGGAAAAGTTTTTAAGGACCCAACCCGAGACCAAGAGCTAGCAGCTGCCCTCCACTAGCTCACTTGCTCAGTTGCTCCGTCATGGCCTCACTCGCTCGCTCCCACCACCAGCTTGCTTCAGAGTCCTGACTCCTAGTCGCCTTCTCCTCTCTCCCCCACCCAACCAACGCAAGAAAACCCAGGACGAGGCCGGAGCTGCTGCAGGAACCGTCAGACCGTGAAGAGCCCGCTGTTTGATCTGCTGCAAGAGCTCGCCGTCGATCTCTGCTAGGTTTCAGTCTGAGGTACTGGCCATGGATTCTTTGATCCGAGTCCCCACCCTCAGAAAAAAAAAACTTCCTTTTTTATCTCTTTTTTGGGTGCGGTTTTGGCTCAATTAACGGGAGGTATTGGACTTGGGACGGATTGTCCCGTTTATCCGAGAGGATCTTCGCCCCAATTTCGTGTTTGATCTGTCACTATTTTGGAGAAAGCTGCAGCTGTTCATTCTTTTACTCAAGGGTTTTGCTTGATCTCTGTGTGGGGCTGGACACTCTGATATTTCAACAGTAGCAGTGCTTCTAGTGTGTTCTCTGAATTGCTTGAACCACCAGCAGAAGATTTGTTGTGTTTTTTTCTCAATCTATTTCTGCGATTTTACATCAAAATTATGCTGACTGAGCTTTTTTATCATTCGGTTGTCATTCATTTAATTTACCAGGCATTGGAATTGGCAAGCTGATCTTCTACAAAGCGATGAAGCCGCACACTGACCTTGGTGATCTCGATTGAGCCCTACCAGTTACCACATTGCTCGAGCCTGAAGGTATGGCCTATTCTGGACAAAGGTATGGTGGTGTTGGGAGCTCCTCAAGGCCAGGGAATGGTTTCAAGGGGGCAACCAACTCGGTGGAGTTTCTGGGTAGGGAGATGCTGGGAATGCAACTGAGGGATGCCAAGCCCGATACAGATGATGAAAGGGTAGGTTTATACTACTCTTTGATTGGCCTATGGCTGAAATTAGTGTCAATGTTTTGGTCACTTCATCACCACTTTCAGTCAAATACATGTACAAGCCCTATCTTTTCCCTTGTGTGCGGTTCTTTAATGTAGGCATCTAGCATTGCATATTAGTGGATACAAAAGATGTAATCTCCTGTACTGCATACTGGGCACTGGCAATGTAATCTATATCCTGGAAAGGCACTGTTACATGTTATTGCTTCATGCTGTTATCACTTATACTGCCATACCTATTCCAGAGGATCAGAAGAAACTGGTGAATAAATTCTGCACTTTGTTTTGTTATATGAAGAGACTTAATTTCTTTCTTTCTTCTTTTTTTTTTGCAGGAGATGGGGTCAAGTTCAGATGCGACTGATAGTTCTAGTAATGAAGCTGGTCATGTAATAGCAACTACAATTCGTGGGCGCAACGGCCTGCCTAAACAGGTGAGGGTAATTTTACTTTGATTCTTGATATATATGATCGTTTGGAGGTAAAAAAAAAAAAACTATCCGACAAATAATGATATGTGCTGTGAAACAGTCTGTCACATACATCGCTGAACATGTGGTTGGAACTGGTTCTTTTGGGGTTGTATATCAGGTAAACAACCCACCTTTCTGTTTTCTGAACTGTTCTATGCCTAATTGATTGTGAAAAGCATATAACCATTTCATTATTAACTCTTTAGGCAAAATGCCGAGAAACAGGAGAAATTGTTGCCATAAAAAAGGTTCTTCAAGATAAGCGTTATAAGAACAGAGAGCTGCAAATCATGCATATGCTTGACCATCCTAACATCATCGGTCTTAAGCATTACTTCTTTTCAACAACTGAAAGGGACGAGCTTTATCTCAATCTTGTTCTTGAGTTTGTTCCAGAGACAGTAAACAGGATTGCAAGGCAGTACAACCGAATGAATCAGCGGATGCCCCTCATTTTTGTCAAACTGTACACGTATCAGGTCTGCCTTGACTAGGTGGTTTTTACTAATCATGCATGTTAAATGCTGTTTTTCCTTTAGAATTTTTTTTGCTCAGTTTTACCATTGATCTTCTTCTAGTTATGGCACTTCCTTTGCACATGATTAAAAAACAGGTTTTCCCTATGCATTTTTCGAAATAGTAGGAAAAACATCTTAGAAGCCCTGACACTCTTTTATTATCATTTAGCTGATTTTAAATAAGGCAAGGGGATGGATTCCGGAAAATGTGGGGTACTAGTTTGGTAGTGTTGTCAGGTCATGTGCATATCACATGTTCTGCAATCAACTTTATGGATCATGGATTCTGTAGGACATCATTTTGTCATGTTCATTCATTTGAAATAGACTTAAAATAATGGAGAAAATAGAGCATGGGTCCCCATGACTTATATATTAAAATAGTCATATAGGGTCACAAATCAAGATAATATACATGTATGAGTGTGTCTGTTCCCTGAAACTAAACATGTTACTACTTTAACGTACATGCTATCTTGTAGAACTAGAAGTGTGGTGACATCGGTATCTTATCTTCTTGGCATCCATATTTATGCCTTATCCTTCATCTAAAAAATATATATGCCTCATGTTTGCTTGAAGTCTATCTTCAACAGTAGCACTGTACTGGAAGTCTGGAACCTCTATTGAAGTTGCCTATCAATGATTCACATTGTTTGTTTCCATGAAGAATCTAAGATAAATATTATTGAGACATTTATAGCCCCAATGGGACACTTGAAAGGATGGAATATACCCAAAGACTTAGCCTTAGATAGGAGTGCTTGGAAGATAGCTATTCACGTGCCTGAACCTTGATTGCTTCGGCTGGGTTTCAACTCTAGCCTACCCCAACTTGTTTGGGACTTAAAGGCTTTGTTGTTGTTGTTGTTGTTGATTTATAGCCCCAATGGGGACAGCTTGTCAATTATCCTGTCTTTGGATTTATCATTTATGTTATACAAGTTGCTTCCTATATGTTTAGAGTGACCCATTTGAATGATCACTTGGGTTTACGCTGCGTGTCCACAGGGCATTTAAATGCCTGAGTTTAGTTGACGGAGTGACTTTAATCCACTCTTCAAGGACTAGTACTGGTCGTTTATTGTATGACTTACAATTAGTGCAGGCACGATTGTTTGCATGGCTCAAATCTTCTTTTGATTCAGCTGTATTCTGTCTTCTATGACAGTGAGAATGTTAATTTGCTTTAATATAATTTTGTTTGCTGAAGGGCGGGCCTGGTGCAAGCGGTAGAGTCTTACCGCCTGTGACCGGAAGGTCCCGGGTTCGAGTCGCGGTCTCCTCGCATTGCATAGGCGAGGGTAAGGCTTGCCACTGACACCCTTCCCCAGACCCCGCACAGAGCGGGAGCTCTCTGCACTGGGTACGCCCCCTTTATAATTTTGTTTGCTCCATACAGTTGTTGGAGTCAAACAATTTCCAGCTGCCTTTACTTACCTTTTATTGTCATATCCGATCGCAGATTTCTGCTGTGCATTAATTTATCTAATCTGTCCTAAATCACTTTGCAGATATGCCGAGCGCTTGCTTATATACATAACTGCATTGGCATCTGCCACCGCGATATCAAACCGCAGAATGTTCTTGTGAGATATGAACCTCTTTCTTTTGTGTAATGAATATGTTGCTTTGCATTTGTCATTCACATTTGTTGGATATTTTGTTGTTGGGATGGTATGGTAACACCATAAAATGGCATTTGGTTTGTACAAGTGGGACTGAATTTTTAGATCATGTGTAGCCCGATGTCACAATTATTGGTCAGTTCCACCCGACATCTATGGCCCTAGCATTTTGAAATTGGAAACGTTCATCCACTTGTGCATTATTTAGTTTCATATATAGGTGCTATCCCATGTGCATCATTTTATTCCTAGGCTGCACAAATCATATTTTATACCCTGTATATGATGTTTTTCTTGTCAATGGTATCTTGTCTTTTGGAACATTTCGTCATCATTTGTTCTCTTATAGCAAGATTGAAAAAAAAAACCATGCTCCCAGTTCCACAGATGTCAATTGCTTCTGTACATTCCACTAGTGCCTAAGTGCTAAACTAATTGAAAAATTATTGGAGCAAACTATGAGCCTCAGAAAGGAGCATGGAAGATCAATCCAACTAGCTATCTTGTTAACCTACCATGACTCCATAACCGCATAGATTAGAGATTGTTTGAGGAAGCAGGAGAAACTGAAACTCAAATAATCATACATACGCTGACAATTGTAGAGTATATAATCGCCTTCTTTTTCTGCATGCCTAAAGGGCTTATTAGTTTTGTCTTCTTTAAAGATGAGGTAGCTACTGTTTTGCTACTTGACCTTTTCTTTACCTCAGGAATAGTAGATTACATATTTATGATGACTGATACATTTTGCTAATATTTCTACTGTAGGTTAACCCACATACACACCAACTCAAAATTTGCGATTTCGGAAGTGCTAAAGTATTGGTAAGTTATCTTCTAATTTTGGCCTCTGTTAAATGCACAAGAATGTTATATATCAACACACACTACATTACTTGGAAGAGTAAACAAATGCACAGTTCCACACTAAATGTAGGTGACCTACCTAGACATGGTACATTTTATCAATTTGAAACATAAATCTCCATGATGGCATTTTTTGCAAATATGCAGGTCAGAGGAGAGCCAAACATCTCTTACATATGCTCAAGGTATTACCGAGCACCGGAGCTGATATTTGGTGCAACGGAATATACTACTGCTATTGATTTGTGGTCAGCAGGCTGTGTCATGGCAGAGCTGCTTCTAGGACAGGTCTGGCATGTTTAGTTTCCCTCCCTCTGATTCTTACCTTTTTGCTTCTTCTGATAGCATTCATCCATGTAGCCTCTGTTTCCTGGAGAAAGTGGAGTCGACCAACTAGTTGAGATCATCAAGGTGATTTTCTTACAGTATCCATATCTCCACTGTTTTGCTACCTTCTTTTGCACCATGACATATTGAGACATAGCATCTGCTTCTTGCAGGTTTTGGGTACTCCAACAAGGGAAGAGATCAAGTGCATGAACCCAAATTACACGGAGTTCAAGTTCCCTCAAATTAAAGCTCATCCGTGGCACAAGGTAATTAATATACACGGAGATTATTTAGCTCTGTATCATCACAGTGATGTTTAGCTGGAATCAACAAACACAATTATACAGCTTAGTGCATACCTTTGGAATATGGATATTTCAGATATGTACATTATATATGACTGTTGTGCTTTTAAATGCCAAATTTACTGGAAATTTTTTATGTTTAGAATTCAAATAAAGTCAGGCATGCAAGCAATGTCCACATCACATATGCTCAGGCACAAAACTGAATGAGCATATTTCTCCCCTGATTCCACTGTCATCTCAAGGTTCTCTTATATCCAGGTTTTTCAAAGAAGGCTTCCACCTGAAGCAGTGGATCTTGTTAGCAGGTTTCTACAGTACTCACCAAATCTACGGTGCACTGCTGTAAGGCCCCAATGCTCCATACGCTTTTTACATTCTTGCCACTAATTACGTTGGATGATTCCTTGTGCAATTTCATTCTTCTAACTGATGAGCGATTCTTCAGTTGGAAGCCTGTATGCACCCTTTCTTTGATGAGCTGAGAGACCCAAACACTCGTCTACCGAATGGTCGGCCTCTGCCTTCTCTCTTCAACTTCAGATCTCAAGGTAGCGTAATTGTACTGAAACATCAGTGTTGTCTGTCAGTAGTTAATCTTCTGTTCCCTTAGCATGCGCATACTTCAGAAGTTAAACCTAGCTGCTTCAAATTCTGTTCTCAGCTAAACTGATCAGATGTTTGAAATCCTGACAGAGCTGAAAGGTGTTCCCCCAGAAGTCGTTGAACGCCTTGTCCCAGAGCACTCAAGAAGGCAGAGTTTGTTCATGGCGCTACGGACCTAGTTTTCGCTGGTCGTTTTGCCCCTTTTTCCCCACTGTTTGACACCCTCAGGGAAGCTTGTAAAGCTGTAGCTTCTCCTTTCCTTTCGTCCTTCCCTTCCTCCCCTTTCTTTCTTCAGAGTTTTGTGTGGATGAGATCCACTACTAGAGCTGTGTTCCAGGATGTGAGGTTCAAGTGTGTGCTGTGCAGTTGGCTTTGAGGTTGGAGGTTTCGGATGCAGTGTTGTGAGGGGCTTGTGAAGCTTTTTTGTCTACTTTTTCCATGCATCTCTGGCTTGAATTGTTCCTTAAATTCTTTTGAACTGGCTTCAAGATTTGGTTATGTGAAGCCTGTGTGCAGTAAAAGTAGTTGGATATGCGCCATGTTCGCAGGGCCGGCTCTATAGATTTTATGGCCCTTGGGCAATACGAAAGCAAGGGCCCTTAAGGCTAAATTTTTTCCCCCACTTCTATGATCATGAGAAGTCATACACTAGTACTAGTATGAGGTAGATAGGGGCATGTATATATAGTTCATAAAACACAATGTTTATACAATAGAAGAAACTAAAAGAAAAATAAAATGACTATTATGATTACCTCAAATAAGTAAATAATTCTTCAAGGCTTGTTGGAAAAAAATATCTTGTGGCATTTCTGGATGCAAAATCATTGAGAGCAATTTCGAGATCAATGTTATCCAAGACATCCTTCTCAGTACAACACATAGCGCTTAGACCTAAAATTGTGACAGAAAGTAAATAATATGATAGAATTTTAGAGAAACATCACTAACATGTTACAAATGGTATATAAGTAGATGAGAAATTCGAGATAGATTGATCAAAAATTCAAAATTCAGATCATGGTCAAACGTAGTAGTGAGGTGTTACATGTATGCGGCAATTCGGGGAGATTGTCGACAAGTCGCCGCGCCGCTCTCTGCAAGGAGGCACCGCATTTCCTGCTGCTAAACAAAGTATATACAATATAATATACATATATAACATATGCTCATATACATATACATGAAATTTTTTGGGCCCCCCGATGGATTGGGCCCTTGGCTGTAGCTCCGGCCGCCTAGGCTCAGCGCCGGGCCTCCATGTTCGTGGCACGTTATTGTTGCCCTGTTCGTTTCGCTGGAAAGCCATGCTGAAAAGTACCGTTAACTGATTTATTGTTAGAGAAAAATATCATGGCTGATAAGCCAGACTGATAAGTTCAAGCGAACAGAAGCCCAAACCTTTTGCGTATTCGAGAAAAAAAAGAGTAGTCGGATCATACGAGAGACACATTGTTCCATGAGAGTGAGTGATTCATTGGATGATGATGCAGCCATTCAGGAAAGAGGCTGCCAACTAGACAGCTACTAGTGTTTCGTTTACCCAAATTACAGCCAAATTTAGTGCCTTCTTAGTATTATGCAATGCCGTCATTACGGTTCAAAATCCGCTAAAATCAGATGAATTTCTCACAACCTCTCTGAGAAGAAATAAATATATAGAGAAAATCCCCGTCAATTTCCTCACGAGAAAAATAAAAATTATCAACTTTGCACTCAAGAAAGCAACGCTGAAACCATCTTCTTGCACAGCACGACAAACCAGCAGCATCCTTTCGTGCAGCGGAGGAAAGAATCGGGCCCCGGCCTCTTCTCGATCGTCCGATCAAAGATCCAACGCCCACGATCCCCCCCAGCCCGCTCCACTTAAGCCACGCGCCCTCCCATCCCCTTCGTCTTCCACCTCCGTCTCCACCTGTACGCCTCCGCCATCTCCGCCCCAACTACTCAAAACCCTAGCTAAACCCCCCGCCGGCGAGATGGACAGCCTCAAGGGAGCCAAGTTGCCGAGCGCGCCGAAGGGCGGGAGCGCGCTCGTGAAGGTGGCGGTGCTCGGCAGCGCGGGGCTCTACGCTGTCCTCAACAGCTTCTACAACGTCGAGGGCGGCCACCGCGCCATCGTCTTCAACCGCCTCGAGGGGATCAAGGACAAGGTGAGGCCACCTCGGCGCGCCTCCCTCGGTTGCAGCCGCGCAGTGGCGGCGCGATGTGTGTGAGCGTGGTTTTGACTGGGTGCGTTACCGATTTGCATTTCGTTCTCCGGCCCAGGTGTACCCAGAAGGAACTCACCTGCTGATCCCGTGGATCGAGAGACCGATTATCTACGACGTCCGCGCCCGACCCAACCTCGTCGAGAGCACCTCCGGAAGCCGCGACCTCCAGATGGTAAGTTTCCTTCTCGATTCCCATTCCCTGTCACTAATTTTGTAGTGAATGTACTGCTCGATGTGCGTGCTTGACTAGGCACTGACTTTTGGGACCAACAGAAGGATCAACTTCTGGTTGCAATAGTTGAGATGATGTTGACTGCGGCTTGTAGTGATCTTTTATGCTTCTGAACTGATTGCTGCCCCTTGATATGTGCATAGATTTAATGGCTAATTTGATGGTGTCACTTTGAACTCCTGTTCTGCTGCACTCATAGCAGCTCTTATAACGTACCCCTTGTTATTTGTCGTGGATCTAGTAAGATGTAGCCCATTGACTGCCAGTAACTGAATTGTTCATTTCAACTTGTACATTGTTGTGCATTAATCTGTTCTGAGGGTGTCTTTGATTTTAGGAAGCAATTGAATAAATGTGATATAAGGTGTTGTTTCGGCTCTTTACTTAACCATTACAAAACACGTGATAGTTTGTGCTAGTTTCTTGAACTTTTCAGAGCCCTTCATACCCTTTAAATTTAATATTGCAAGTGAATCAAGTTTTGGTTCATCATATTCATTGTCATCACCTTTTAAAACGGTTTGCTATGTTTGTGTCCATGTGGGTCTTTCTTCATGTGTACGTACTTGCAATTTTCTTGTTATTCACTTCTGCTAAAAAGCACATCAACACTGTTCTTCTTTTATGTATGTATTTGATTTTGAGTTGGTAACTTGGTCAGGTGAGAATTGGTCTTCGTGTTCTTACTCGACCCATGCCAGATCAGCTACCTAAAATCTACAGGAACCTGGGGGAGAACTTCAATGAGAGAGTTCTGCCTTCAATCATTCATGAAACACTCAAAGCTGTGGTTGCTCAATACAATGCCAGTCAGCTGATCACACAGAGAGAGGTGCTGCTTCATGTGTTGAGACATGTTCCCTAGATAACAACTGTCTTGCTAGGATTGCAGTAGATTAGGATATGCTAACAATTCATGCATTCAATTCCAATGCAGGCTGTGAGCAGGGAGATTAGGAAGATTCTGACTGAGAGGGCCAACAACTTCAATATCGCTCTGGATGATGTATCCATCACAAGCCTCAGCTTTGGAAAAGAGTTTACTCATGCCATTGAAGCCAAACAGGTTGCTGCGCAAGAAGCTGAGCGTGCCAAGTTCATTGTTGAGAAGGCTGAGCAGGACAAGCGCAGTGCAATCATCAGGGCACAGGTCAGTAGCTACCCTTCTTGTATAAGCATGTCCTTTGTCTGGCTTGAAACAAGTAATTACAAGAAAGAAAAAAATGCAATGACTTTAATCTACTTCCTTCGAGATGTTAAGTATATGCCTGTAATTTCAGTTTCTCACGCTGAAATATGCCTGTAGTTTCAGTTTCTCACGCTGAAAACAGTGTTCTTTATGTCTCTATATGCAGTTGTGTATGTACCATTGCATTATTCCCTTTTTACACTGATGATTCTGAATCGCTGTCTGTTTGTGACTTGTGTTTGAACAGGGTGAGGCTAAGAGTGCTGAGCTGATTGGTCAAGCCATTGCGAACAACCCCGCTTTCCTGGCTCTGAGACAGATTGAAGCTGCCAGGGAGATCTCCCACACCATGGCGGCCTCAAGCAACAAGGTGTTCCTTGATTCCAGGGACCTTTTGCTTGGGCTCCAGCAACTGAACGTGGGGGGCAAACAAAAGAAGTGAAGTGATCGTCCAGTCCAGTCCCACGCCACCGTGGACGAGAGTAGTTTAAGAGAAACACTGTCTTCAATATAGTTTCAGTCGATGGTTTTATCAGATACAGAATCCGGATGAACAAAGTCGCCCCATGTTACAGTCCACTTTTTTGCTGTATCTAGCATTTTTCGTGGGAAAACACTGGAAGGAGGTTCAATGCGATGATTTGCTTGTGCGCTGCTGCGTTAGTTTCTGTGTATTACCCTATGTTTATTTCTGCAAGCATGAATAGTATAATATACATATGGACTCTCCATCAGGTCAGAGACATGAATCCATAAAGCTGGCTGATGAAGTCAATCAAGCTCATCGGCATGGTCTGAAAGCTAATCATGTCGCAACTAAGGCCGCGTTTGGTGCGGCTCCAGGTGCTCCGGCTCCTACTCCTGAGGCACTGTGCAACACTGTTTTTTTACTGTAGTATGATAAAGAAACGGCTCCGGCTCCTCTAAAAATAAACTAAAAAGAAGAGGAGCCGGAGGAGCAGCACGTTCGGAGCTTTTCCCGGCTCCGCCACAGTAGTGCCGGAGCCGGAAGAAGCTCCTCCAAACGGGCTCCAAGTTGCTCCAACTTTTCGCACTAACAGTCGTCGATTTGAACATGGAATCAGACAGACATTTTCTTTTGACACGAGATCAACCATTTCCGTTAAGCAAGCGGAAATACATGTGTTCAGAATCAGAAATTTAGTCTAGGAAAAGAGAACGCTAATGCTCTCATTCGGGCGTACGACGACGGACGGACGTGGGCTACCTTATCCGTCCGTACACCTTTAAAAAAAAAGTTCTCTGCCACGCGCTCGCCCTTCACCATACCATCGGACCTATGCGCATGATTCACCGCGCCGCCCGCCTTCCCCACTCTACTGCGCCGCTCGCCTGCACCGCGGCATCTGCCCGCTTAGCCGCCGAGCAAGTGCGTTGGCCTAGGCCGCCGAGCAAGTGCTCGCTCAGGGAGCTCGCGCACCTCATGCAAGTGCTCACCTAGGCCGTCGAGCAGGTCCTCGCCCAGGGGCGCACCAGCGAGCTCCATGCACCGCCACCGACCTCCGTGCCAGCATCGAGTTCCGCGATTCGTCCAAGCAGCAAGGTGATATTGCGCGCTGAAAACGCATGTTGCAAGAGTATGTTTCAACTGCTTTAGATGTTTCATATAGACGTTGCAAGTGTTTCATGTGGATGTTTCAAAAGTAGATCGGGGTTGTACACGTACGTTGCAAGCTTTTGTTTCCAATGTTTCAACTATTTTTCTAGACGCATGTTGCAAGTGTGTTTATTTGGATGTTGCATATGTTTCACACATGTTGCAAGCGTTTTATTTGGATGTTGCATATGTTTTACATGGTTTTGTGTTCTTCAGGTGTTTTGGAAGTGTTTCTGTCTTCAGACGTACGTTGCAGGGGTTACATCTGGATATTTCAAAAGTAGATCGGGTGTTGCATCTCCCTTCTCGCTATTCTGTCGCCTCTCCTCGGTGTCTCCTCCTTCTCCCGGCGCTGTCTGGGCATCCGCCGCCCCCTCCCCTCTTTGTCGATGCTGGTGACGTTCGGGGCGGCGCAGGCCCCGCGTGGACGCGCGAAACGGCGCGGGAAAATGGACTGCATGTGCGGGCCGAGCGACCAGGGCCGAGCAAGCGCGGGCACCCGGACGCACGCCACCATCTGTACGTCCGGGCACTGGTCTTTCCCAAAAGAGAACGAGCCTAAAAGAGTGTTAACATGGTAAGCTTCCAACAGCTTGAATAGTGGATACCCTGCCTCAGAGATCATCACTCTGAAAGACATACCGACAGGGTCATAGGAAACTACTTATTACAACCTCATAACAGTATCAGGTTTAAACCTTCCAACAGAACCATGACCGATCACACGTTTAGTTAATTCTCATGGTCTTAATCGTCCTTCAGGTTTTCTAGTCCCTCTTCCAACCTCTTGGTGTCTTCTCCAAGTTTTCTGAACTTCCAAGTCTGAAGTGAAGTCGCTTCCAGCATCACACGAACTCTTCAGCTAGCGATTATGTTCTGCATGTCCGCCGTATATAAACCTGCCTAGAATTTCATCAATGCACAAGCAATGCACAATGTCAAACTGGGCTTTGTACAGTTTTATTTTTCAAAGCACACTTTGTTTCTAGACTAGATTTCCAAATTGCCCGACATATAGCAGGCACTCCAAATGTATGGACAATTTTTTTTCCATCAGGAATCCACACTTTGACCCACTCAGCTCCCAAGCCTGCTGCAATGATCGAGTTACGTTGTTTGCTTTGCGCCAGTGCAAGTAGTGATGATCCCCCAAATAACCTTGGCCACAGGATACTCAAAGAACAGATGAGAGATTGATTTTTGTTATCACAGAAGGAGCACTTAGGGTCAGCAACCCATCCTCTTCTGATAAGAATATCCTTTGTGAGAATTGCATTGTTTTCCATTAGCCACACAAAGATTTTGACTTTGGGAGGAATTTTCCCTTTCCAAATGTGTTTGTGACAAGTCCCAATTATATTTGGAGTAATTGCATTGTACATAGATTTAACTGAAAATTTTCCAGTTTTTTCCCGTCTCCAGTATATCATATCAACCCTTAAGGCAAACTGAAAATCATTTAAAATCATTTCCTTGTGTTCACAAAGTTGGAGAAGCATTTAAAATCGCTCACATAAAGGGGGAATCAGATCAGACAGACATACGAGGAGCAACAGGCACGGACTGGGCGGATTTGTTTGTCTGTACAAACACACATTTCTAGATTAATCTTCAGAGTTCAGACGAAAGAGAAAACGGGCACACATGGTCAACTGTTTGAAGGGAAAGATGACATGGTTTATGTTCATCTTGTTTAATCACCTGTTGAAATTGTTAATTTTCTATCTACAGTTCCTATCTCCACATTGCTGTCGAATTTAATCTGAAGGGAAGGGAAAGAAAAGATGACTTGGTATTATTATCTTGTCTGCAGCCTTAAGATCACCTCTACACCTCAGTCTGCGAATTGCCCGATGGAATAATCCCAGATTTCATTTGACTCATAGCAGCGTACCCGCTAACAGGCGTTCCATGCATCACACACACGCACACTTGACCGTCTTGACATGGTGAATTGGCCTGGCTCGTTTCCGGTATAGGTATAACGAATTAAGCTCTCTGAACAAGTCTAGTACCATGTCTGATAGCTCATCGTGCACAGGTGCTGCAATTTCATATGGAAGCATGCATCTCTGACTAGACTAGAGCATCACCACTGACACACCGTGGTTTTCGAACTAGCTCGTCGTGTTTGATCGAGTTTGAATCCCCTTCTACGTACGGACTGCTTGCAGTGTTCGTACCACAACCACAACCACACTGTCAGTGCAACACTGGACGTACAGAAGAGGAGGGAGGAATCTACCCTGGCCTGAGGCCCGACTCAATGGATCAACCAGCATGCCTCACCTCTCGTCCGGCTCCTCAGCTCGATCAAGATTCAAACACCAGCCGAACCTCATGAATTTATCATCCCGCACTTGGTTTGGCGTACATGCATGTGATCGATCGAATCACCAAGGCAAGCGCAAGCTCAAGCGAGTTCGCCATGGCCAGCCCGCCGTGCGCGCGCGCGGAGCCCTGGCTGGCAGGCTGGAGTGCCACTCCGCCAGCGCCCCGCCCAACAGCCCAACACTCAACAGGATCGGAGGCGGGCGAGGGGGCACGGAATGGCGGTGGCGGCGGCGCGCCATGACCAACGGGATCGGAGGCGGGCGCCCGGTTCGTTTCAGTTCAGACTTGAGACATGGAGTCGGGCGCGGAAGCCGTGTAGCATTCATCGCGGCAAAAACAAGCTAAATGAAATGAATCGAAATAGGAGAGCGGCAAAACAAGATCGCATCCATGCGTCGGTCGGCCTGGCCTATATACTCCCACCTCTGCCGCCCGCCAACGTGTGCCTTCTTCACCTTCACGGCTTCACGCAAGCACGTACGCCTCCACATCCACCCAACCCAGAGTTGATTGTCGTCGATCCATAGGCAGCGCTACATCTCGATCGGCGACATGGCTTCCAACCAAGATCGCAGCACCACCGACAATAAGGCGTCCATCGCCCTCCTGCGCCACCTTCGCGCCGGAGGCGACGACGTCCACTTCGTCCACCGCGTCGACGTCTGTGCCGCTTCTCCTGAGGTTCTCGTCCCTGACCTGGAGCCAGAAGTTCGACTTTGACTTACCACACATTCCGGTTGTTTTGAATCATCCTTGCACAGAAGCCCACAATATCATGATAAGAGTCTGCATCCATAGCTTGTATCGTCGTATCGACACGGAGGAATAAGTAGGCAGGGTGTACCCAATATTCACAAGCTTATTTACACGTGCTAGGACAACATATTTTTGTGCAACAGCCTTATCGGATGCCTTTACTCCCACTTCCAAGATTTGTACAACACCTCTACCCCTCTGGCGGCGATGGAAAAGCCAACTCGACATTGGATGAATCGACCATTATCTACCTCAAAGCTGTCAACATCCACAACCTCAACCCCAAAATTCGGGAGTGTCTCTTTGAACCAAATGATTGAGTCAATTACCTACGATACATTTAAGATTGCTCGTCATGTTTCCAATTCCAATGTACTGTGCGTTAACCGAAGCTGCCAACGTTTGGGTCAGATCAAATAGCGATGGATATGGAGCCGACCGGCCGGCATTAAGATCTATCATCCGGTCCTTCCTCGCTAGATCCTTCGCCGATCCTCCTCCCATTGTTGCATCCATGCATAGTCAGCAGTCAGCACGCATCGTCAGTCCGTCGCGGCGGCCGGAGGACTGGAGGAGCGTACGTCTACCTAGTTGGCTATTTAAGCGCATGGCACGGCTGCGGACTCTCGCTAGCAGTCAGCACCACCACCACGTACGACAACCATCGCCGGCCGGCCGGCCCCATCAGAGCTTGCATTGCGCACCACCACCGTACCACTGCCCAACCATCGTGGTCTGGAAGGTGATGGACCGGATGGGATCGCAGCAGCATATCGGCGGTCCCCCGTCAGCCGAGACCCGCGTCGACATGGCCATGGCGGGGCATAAAGACGCGGGGCCCGAGCAGCAGCAACGGCAGCTGCGGCGGCGCTTAGTCTCAGCGCCAGCCACCGCGGCGGGCTGGAGCGCAACGACCGGGCCACGCTGCTGCTGGTGGCCACGCTCATCACGACGCTGTCGTACCAGGTGGGCAGCAACGTGCCCGGCGGCTACTGGCAGGACAACGACGAGTCGCCGCCGCACCGGCACCGCGCGAGGGACCCCATTCCTCCGGGACGAGCACTACGGGCTGTACGTGCTCTTCATGTCGTCGAGCTGGATCGGGTTCGGCAGCTCCATAGTGCTCACCATGGGCCTGCTCACCGGCGTCGCCACGGGGTCGCGTTTCGTGCGCTGGCTCTTCGTCGTCGCCTACTCCACGCTCGTGCTCACCTTCATCACGTCCCAGTCGCACACCTTCGTCTGGATCAACGTCCTCGTCTGGGTCGCCGTCATGGCCGCGCTCGCCTTCGCCGTCACCTACCGCCGCCTCAGCGACCTCATCGAGTGGCTGTGCGGGGACAAAGACACCCACCACCATCAAGTTCAAGTCGCCGCCATTACACATGACCAAGCCGAATAAACCTACCTATACTAGTACTACGTACACATACACGAATGCATGGATTATTCTGCTACCTGTTGTTGCCATTGCATCAATATCTGTTCTAGGCAGTGTATTTCCTCCTCCTAAGTCCTAAGTAATGAATATATATAAGGACGTTTTCTTCATCGCTATTCATGCACGGTGTTACGTGGTGAGGGCATTGGGCAGCGACGACTGCGTGCCGAGGACCTTGCCGCCGACGTCAGGGAAGCACTTCGTGGCCCGGCAGCGGCCCCACCTTGGCCGTCCCTGCCCACGTGGACCGGGTACCTCAGCAGGTGGCCCCTCGTCTCCTCCATGTCCGGCGACACGTACGCTCGCCAGTTCTCCTCCGCCATCTCGTTCACCCGCCGGACGCACTCCTCTGCCTCCGGCCGCCGGAACTGCTCTTCCACCGTGCCCAGGTGCTCCGCCCACAGCGACATCCGGTACCCGTGCACCTGCATTGCATGCAGTTGCAGCCCATCCAGCATGGCACATCAAGAGCTTGCATTGCATTGCATTGAAGAGATGGGGACTAGCTCGCACTGCATGCTGGTGCGTGGATCAGCAAGCAACAAACCTGTCCGCGAGGAGGATGGCCTGCGGCGTCTCCAGTAGCCCGGCAGCTGGTGTAGTGCGGCTGGTACGCGCCCATTGCGATCTCAGTGTCCCTAGGAGCCTTCCATGGACCTTTGGTTTATGTTGGCCGATCCGATGATGACGTACTCGTCGTCCACGACCATCCCTTTGGAGTGCACGTAGATCATGAACCTCCGCTGCTTCTGCGCCGCGTGCTGGAGGTACAGGTGCAGGTTTTCAGCAACAGAGAAATCAGACAATTCTGCGCATTGAATTGAAATGGATGGCAGGATGGGTACCAGAGCAGATGTGTCATTGCATAGGGTCCTAGGGGACAAGTCGTCGTTGCTGGCGAGCTCACATTTGCCAAGGCAGTAGAAGTTGAGGTAATCCTGAGGGTGGGTGTCAACGAGACCCTGGCTCTCAAGAGCATCTGCCACAATCTTGTACATCATAGACATTGTTTGTCCCCTTCAGAACAGTACAGGAATACATGTTAAATTGTTAATACATCATGCATCAACTTATAATTACAAGAGAAATGGTGTGCCACTATGCTAACTATGGGCTGTATATCTATCCAGAGTCCGATTTCAGTTCAATGCAATGATAACTATGATGGGGGAGCGAGAACTAGCAAACCTGCCAAAAGAGGATTTGCTGCATAGGAGCCGTGGTTGGGATGCCTTCAGGCCACATTGGTATGACAATGTAGACTGCGAATCGCTCCTTTTCCTTGATCTTGCTTGCGATCTTCAAGGCCAGTTCGATGGGTATTAAATTATCCGCACCTGATCTCATGACAGATTACCCTCGATCAAACTACGCATGTTCATATATAATGTGACTGTATGAGCAAATAACATTCTAATTCTGCTGAACAGGGAGCTAAAATTTGTAGGTAACTACTGGTTTCGAAGTAAAGAAAATAAAAAAAAAAAAGCAACTAGACTGAAACACATGGGGGCAGTTCTGAGTTCCGACAGATCCAGTTGTACCTGCATTTTTACATGAAGGCCAGCAGAATGAAGACCCAATGAAATACTGGTTCTCAATGTATATAAAGCGCTGCAGCAGACCTGATAGCTTTCACATAAGCACTATGTATACTCCTGTCAATCTTTAAATTCTTTGCACAAACAAGATTCTGCACATGGTAACAGCTACTGATCAGCTGTAAATAAAGTGGCAAAGAAACCGAATTTTGTATGGTTGCATTACATTAATTATTTGCACGCTTATGAAAAATTGAAAAGACAGCGAGCCTAACCTGTGATTCTGCCTCTTGAACAAGTTTAGGAAATCCCTTTATGGATCCTGAATCAATTGACCTGAAAACCTAGACAAACACCAAAATAAGTAAAAATAGTAGGATTTACAGTGGTTGATACTGAAACGTTTCTGATGTCAAAACTAAGTCTTATACCTGTACATGCCAATTTTCTGGGTCCTGTTCATCACAAACATGAGCATTCGCTTCGCCTGTAGCTGGTGAAACAATCCATGACATCCGGTTGAGTTTTATCAGTGTGTCATAGTGCCAACTTGCTACTTTCTTAAGGTTAACTTTCCATTTTGTAGCTTTCCTCCATCGCTGTTCAAAGTTCGTCAGTATATCATAGGCAGCAGGACCCTCAATTTTGCAATGTAAATCATGCCATGGCTGTCTTGGTCCATAGGAATTAACCTGCAAATTAGAAAAGAATGCACTGGTGTTAAACACTTGATATTTTTAAAAAATAAAAAAGAAGAGTTGGTAGTAGTGTATATTGTGTCATTACACTGAAGCCTGTTTTTTCGTTCTTAAATCAGAATTTTCTTCCCAGTAAGTGCATCAACAAAGGAACTAGGACATCTATGACCTAAAATAATTATGAACAGATGAACATACTGGAAATGTTGGGATTATGGAAGTCCTTCTTGAAAACAGTATCAAGGTCTTTGAAAAGCCTATGTTCAGGTGTATCATATCTGCCGTCACACAAGTCAAGACCACCAATGAAAGCAGTTATTTTGCGATTGTTTCCAGCAGCTTGTGAATCAACAATCAGACATTTCTGATGATGTGTAAACAAAGTTCCAACAACCTGCAGAAAAAGAAAAAACTTAATTTTAGCAAACGTATAGGGGCGGTGGGATAATGTAGGTAATTTGTAGCATGATAGACTGATAGTAATGCTCTGTGACTACAGAACAGAAGGTGTCCACACAAGCCTTCCCCACATAATCAGTGTCTTTAAGGATTTTCCAGTAGCTATCACATGATCAGTTACATGCATGATTTCGAATGTTGATGGAATGAAGTAACAATTTTGATGTAGAAATTCGTGGGGCGTACAGATGGAGAGAACAATGTAGGCAGGACATGCTATAAATTAAAATGCAGTTCAGTTCATTTTAGCAGTATATACATTGAGAAGGAAAAGGAACCCTCACCTGCTGCTTGAAAATGCTGAGTTTATTACTGGCATAACGAGGAACCAGTACACAGTGTACACCGGAATGCCTGAAAAACTTTCTAGTTTCCTCATCATGTGTATGCATGACTCCATCCTGCATTCAGCCTAAAACATCTCTATCAGACTATTCTTGAACCAAGCAAAGGGTGTTCTTCTTTCGTTGGCGACAAATTAATGAACAACTTCCCGAAGAAGAAATTTAAACCATACCGTTTTCAAAAGGAACTTGTCATGCGACGTCTTGTCGTCCCAAATCAGCATGACGACGCGGACTCCCTCATGGACCTTCCCCTTGAGAAGCTCCCCGAGCGTCGGCGGCGTCCCGCCTGGCAACGGCCTGGTCGTCTCCCTCACGAGCCTGACGGGGTGGTAGATGGACCAGCCGACCACGTAAACCAGATGGTGCGCTTCGGCGATGGCGTGGCAGATGTCCTCCCAACACCTGCCGTGCTCGTAGACCCTGCCGCCGTCGATATCGATCGCAGGCAGATTGCCGCCGGCGACGTGGGCGTCCTGGTAGAGCGTGACGGCGCCGCCTCGTCGGAGAGGGAAGTAGGCATTGGGCACGCCGGAGTAGCGAGGTCCGGCGCCGGCACTGGCACTGTACAACGGGTTGGCGTCGATAGGCTCGTACCGAATGGAGAGGTGCAGCTCGGGCGCGGGCCGCCTCGGGGAATGGCTGCCGCCGCCGCCGCACTGCCCGGCCTCGACGGGGAACCAGCCGGCGACGGGTGCGCCGGCGGCGAGCGTGGCGACGGGCACGGCGGCGACGCCGATGAGCTGCGCGCCGAAGACGTCGTTGTCCTTGACGTGGAACTCGACGCGGGCGGTGGCGTGCGCGACCTCCACGCGGAAGTGCTCCTCCCAGCGCGGGTTCTCGGTGTTGGGGATCACCCGGGTCTGCGCCACCGTGGCGCCCGCGAGGCACACGGAGACGTAGGGGTCGCTGGTGATGATCCGCTTCTTCGTGGGCCTGCCGCTGCCGCTGCTGCAGCCACTGGCGCCCCCGCCCCCGCCGCCGCAGGAGCTGGAGGCGAAGCAGCGGCGCACCCGCTCCGACATGATGTCCATGTTGGGCAGGCACTTGGCCTCCACGATGCGGATGTCCAGGTCGCCGTGCAGCAGCAAGGCGGGCTCCGCCGGCGTCGAGCCCTTGCCCATGGCAAGGGACCGGACCACTAAGGGTGGCCGCCGGGCGCGGAGACAAAGCAATAAATGCGCTGGTCAGAGGCGTGGCGGGCGAATCGATCTCAGAATGTGGCTAGGCTAGCGCGCCATGACGGCGCTGGCCGGCCGGCCGACGACGAGAGGCGTGCGGGTCGGGTCGGGGCGGGGCGGGGAGCACAGGGTGGCAGAGCGCAGGCGCTCGCGCGCGCGAGATGCGGGGGGAAGAGAGGAGCACGACGAACGGAAGGGGGAGTTGGCGCCGCCCTTGCCGCTGCCATTTTTGGTTGGCGGTTTTACTTTCGCATGTCGGCATGGCGCGTGCGGGTGGGCGGTTACCCGAGGAGAGGAGGCGTCAGGCAGGCGTGGCGTGGGCGGACAAGGTGTTTGTGCGCCGGTGGGTCACTGCGGACTGCGGTTTCTTTGTTCCATGGCGGTGACACAGCGCCGGTGCCGGTGCACGTTGGCCGACGGAGCGGTTGTTTTCTTTTCCCGCGAAGCCAATGTGATCCCCATTCCCCGGGGCCTCTGCAGTTTTGAACCGTGCGTGCCCGTCAGTGACCGCCCGTTCCCATGTGAATGTGATGCGATGCTACAGCCCGATCCACCGGCCAGGACTGCTGCTGCCTGCACTTATTTTCGCTAATCGATGTGCCTGACATAACGCTGGATTTGCATTGGCTACCGATGAAAGAGTGCCCTCGACAATGATGCCTATCTGCACACGCCCGCCGTTCAAAAACAAAAAAAGGCAATTCTAGATTCGAAATCATTTTTCTTAAATTTAACAAGTTTTGGGAAAATAATATATTAATATATGTCTCTAAATAAGTTTTTACGCTCTGTCGAGAGCAAAAGCTATGGACCTAAAAATGCCAAACAACTTGTAATTTAGAATGAAGGGAGTACATGATTAATCTGACCATACTCATTTTGGTACCATATATGAGTCTTTTATATATATAAGTTTAATAAACTTTGAACTGTCTGACTTCTCATACAACAAGCATTGCATTCTTTTGGAGACAGATTGAGTGCAAAAAATACAAGAATTGCATTTGCTTAAAAAATAACGGATGGAGTAGCAATTTAATGCATCCCTAACTCAGAGAGACGGAGACAAACTCAGAAGTATGCAGATGCAGGTAACGACGTGAAACAAGTGCTAGTGTGCAACACTCACAGGCTTAGGCAACAATAGCCCCAGAAACGGGTCGTGCAATGTATATTAGGCGCAAAGCATTCTGAGAACAAGTTCACATGATGAAAAATTTATTTCCGGTCACCAAGACACCGTTTCAACGTCAGCTTGCAAAAGCTCTTTGCCAGGGGTCATCGGACATTCAGACCACAATTGGAATAGGTTTGCAACAAAACTCTCAAGTGAGGCGAATCTAACTTTAATGACATACTATGGCCACAGGTAGTGCAATATCCAGCATGAAACAACCAGTACTTCACACACTCCAAAACTCCACCGAGATGGACCAATCCATCGGTAAGGGTTTACTTGTCTTCTCCCTGCCAAAAAGGGAATAAAAAGAGACATCAAAGGGTGTACCCAGTGCAGAGAGCTCCCGCTCAAGAAAAATATACAAGTATGAGTTCACCACTAGCATTACATTCTACCACCAGCACCAAATTAATAATCATCAGAACCACTTGTGGATATATGGTTCTACAATGACAGCAATACAAAGCTATACTGATTATCATCACTTCATTGGCTTTGTCTCATAGTGATTTTGCCGAAGCATATGTTTGCTATAAAACAAAACTATACCAGATTGCAAAAAATGTAGCTGAGCACCTGAGCTGGTATGCGATCATCTAAAGTACTTCTAATAGACACTGAGTTTTAAACACGCTACTAGCCTTCCAGATGAGATGAGATAAGCAAAACAAATGAAACATAAGCAGTAGCAGAATATACTACTACAAGAATCCATAATTACAGAAGTACTCCCATACCCCAGTTCTGTGCTTTTGGTTACAATCCTTTTTTTTCCCCGTGCACCCATTTTCTCTTCTGAGATTTCCACGAATAGGTATTTATAAGAAATCATCCAAAAATACACTAAGCCAGTTGAATTCAGAAGATCACAAGAGTTCTTCTGAAATTGCTAGCTATGCCGCTGATTAGATTTTAGACCAAAAACTGGAAGATAAATACAGCAGGCACTAGGCAGGCTATTTCATTTGAGAATTTAGACGATCATATTATCTATGAAATAATATACCTAATGAATAGCCAAAATCAGTATAACTTGACTTTCATAATCAAGAGAGGGAGTAACTCTAGCAAAGACACACTGATCAGGCAAAAAGAGGGAACCATCTTGTAGAAGACTAGTTATGCAATGATCATGTTTAAACCAGTCAGCAGAGAGTTCAAACAGGATTTAGAGAGAATGAGAGAGCAATTACTTCAGAGTGAGCAGAAGGAATAGTTGAGACTTTGGGTGACCACTTTGGAGGAGCACCACTGAATAAGTATGAGCATTCAGTGTATGCAGCCCCTATCCCCACACCAGCTCCAAGGGCAACGGATGCCCAACGAGTAGTAGGGCTACCTGTACAAACAAATAACATGTCCGCATGTAAACAAAAATAAATTCAATAGTCACTGTATCAAGTCAAGCAAGTAAAAGTTTCTTGAAATTAGTAATTTCTGTGTATACCTATCAATGGTTCAAAAAGTTAAGATTTGTAGGTCTAAGACTAATTTGGGAAGTTTGGTGGAACTAGAATAGCATATTTACTGGCTTACTGCTTGATAGACATAACCACAAAAACAGACAGCTAAAGTACTTCCAAACCAAAAAATAAAAGACAGTACACAGGAAACAAGCTCAATTCAGAATATAACTACTTGAAACATAAGAGGCATCGTAGCATAAAAGAAAGAAGTGCAATTCACAAAAAGCAGTAGACAGGAAAAAAACTGCACCTTAAAAAAAGAAAAAAGATAAAATGGTTGCACATTATACCATAAACAAAAGCAGGAAGCTAGTTGATAATCAGATAACGATTTTCAGATGGCTTTTAACGATCACCCAGAATAATACATATATATGCCAAATTGTTAATGCTACGGTAGTATAGTTGATTGGCAATTTTAGCGGCAAACATTTTGGGCAAACAAAACTATAGAATTCTGTAAGTAGCAAACTAAATCACCAAAAGAAGCCATAACACAGGTTTACAATTAGGCATGAGCAAAATAATTGTCACCCTCATGGCCAAGCAGCTCATTTTTCGTCTCATTTCCATTTATATCACTTCAAACAAAGATCACATATAATGAACACTAACAATCTCAATTATATATATCCACGTCCTGTGCAATCAGTTGCCACAATTTATATGCAGTGCAGAGCTCTAGAAAAAAAATGTGATTCATCCCTAGAAGAGAAACTGCAATCTGCAGGAAGGTTGCTATATCCAACTTCATTAGACATATTAGTAGGGCAATCAACAGGTATGAAACACCCTAAGCACACAAGTTTCATTAGCAACCATAGGCACACAAACCTAGCCACAGGTAGCACCCTCCCTGAAAGCAACATTGAGGCGATGAGGCACACATTTCAACATCCTCCATCCACCAAGTTGAGTCTAAATTTTCTCAGGTGCAGCCTATCGGTCCAATGCTCCCTCCATGCCAGCCAATAATCACCACTCTTGAGCAAATGACTCTACAAGTCAACAACGTAAAACGCACCATGCTAATCATGGAGACAGCACGGCATTGGGGCTCTATGATATCCTAAAGCAATGTGCAACGTGATTCAATTGGTCCCGCATCCACATCGGCATCGGGGCGTGCTGGTCAAGATGGATCGAAGACGAGCATCCGCGCTAACCCTAGAACAGCAGGCGCACCCAGCAAGCAATCCAGCGCCAGGACACCGAGCAAGGCGCAACCAGATCTCACGAGACAGAGCGCAATGGGGGAGTATCCTTACGGAAGAGGAGGAGGCCCGCGAAGGCGCCGGCGAGGGAGGAGTAGGCGACGCGGCGGATGGAGAGGTCGAGGCACGCGTCCCACTTGGCGTCCAGGTCGTACCGCGGCGGGATCCCCGACTTGGGAGGCGGGGACGAAGTCACCGGCGCCGGAGCTGGCGCTGGCGGCGGCGGGGTGGGGGCGGCGGTCTCGGGCGCCTCCGCCATGGCCGAGGGTTTCGCGACACGAGGAGACGGGACGACGCGATTCGGGGGAGGGAGGTGTAGAGGCAGAGGGCCGGGCGGCGTGGCTGTGGGTCGCTCGCGCTCTGGACGGGGATGCTTGATGCGAGTGCCCTGCCTTTTTTGGGTCGGGTCGGGTCGGGTGCCAAGCCGATCTGCCAATTCGGGCCGGGCCACGGAAACATGTTGGGCCTGTTGCCCTGTTCTACTGCTTGCCACTGCTGCTGCTTCAACTTCAAATAGCCGCCGCCGTGATTGGCCACTTCCAATCTCGCCAGCAAACCAATTGTTTGTTGCAAGCCCTCCTACGATCTGCCTCGCTTGTGCCAGTGGCGGCCTACTACAGCGCTTGCAGGAGATGGAGATCCACTCAAGCCGCCGTTAGCATCAGCACATCCAGATCTATTGGAGCCAATAATGATGTTCTCCAAGCCCACACGGCCACACACATGATCATTTTCCCACAACACATGCTCCATTTTTTCTCGGTGCTGCTGTCCAAAAGCCCGATCAGCGATGTCTCGATACAAGTATATGGATACAAGAGCAGCACGGGATGAGAGGGATGGCATGCTTAACTACATTGTAAACTACAGCAGGGATGACCCTGTCATTGCGCGGCAGGGTTCTCTGATTGAAATGACTGGCCCTAAGAGAGGTATCGAGATGTGTTCTATTGTTTTGATAGAGTTTGACATGAGGATTAAGATTGGAACACAGGAGGACGATGATCTTCAGCTGATTGATGGAGCACTAGCATTCTCAGGCCGCATGTATGAACCATGGAAACCGATTAAAGAGCGGATTATCGGCAGTTCTGGCGCGGTCGATGTGACGTTAGCGGTTCTTGCACACGCGGTGGAGGCCACAATAGAAGTTGTTGTTGTTATGTCAGAAGTACAGAGTGGCGGTTTAGGTTTATCTCTAAGCTCCTTGGTTGATGTCATGGATGTCTATGAAGAGATCCAGCTTTTCGATGGCATCGTTGCTCAGTGTTGTAACCCACAGTTTTGTGTGAAGTTAGTTAGCTGGTCATAGGGGCGTGCCCACGACCACGAGTCCGCGCCCCTAGCGCGTCATGTTGTAACGCATATATATTTCACAGACGAGGCAATAGAATCTCTGTTGGCTCCTATTCCTATTCTCTACATGGTATCAGCCACGCGGGTTTCCTCCTGATCCGATCCATCGCGCTCTTCGTACTCGCCGCACCGCAACCGCCGCGATCGCCGCGGCTGCCTTCCTCTTGTGCTGCTTCCTCTTCCCACGCGCTCGCCGCGATCCGCTGCCATGGACGTCAACGCCAACCTGCTCTTCAACGCCGACGTTTCCAACGCCGAGTCCTTCTCTCCACCTCCTCCCCCTCCATTGACGGTGACTCCTACACCGCGCCCGCCGTGACCACGCCGCCGCCGGCCGTCCTCCAAACCGTCAACATCAAAACCCATGTCCCTCTCGAGCTTGACATCGCTGAATCCAACTACACGGAGTGGCGTTGCTTCTTTGATGCCTTCGTGGGCAAATTTGGCCTCAGCAGCCACCTCACTACCCCACCGACCCCTGCCCCGCGATCCAGATTGGATCATGCGTGATCAGTGCATTCTTTGTTGTTGGCACCTGTTCCTATTCTCTACACTCAGTCGGGGCCTCTAAGAAGGTTCGTGGTTGCCGTCCCGATCTATACTATGATGCTTTTGAAGGTTAAGGTTGGTAACGTTGTGGAACATGCTCGATATGTATCTGCCAGCAGTCGACATATCAAGTTTCAACCTAAGCTACATGGATGTACAAGGCGACAGATGAGGCTTAAGGTTGCTACTATCTCGTTGAAGGTGACTTGGTCCGGTATATGACTTCCTGGTCTGGAGCCTCATGTAGTGGTTGGTTGTGCTGTGAATCTTGCGCTGCATTTGTGCTTGTGTACTCGATCTAGGCCTTATTTAGATTGTCTCAAAATTCCAAATTTTTTCACTCTCTCTTCATCACATCAATTTTTGGACGCATGCATGGAGCATTAAATGTAGGTAAAAAAATAACTAATTGCACAGTTTGGTTGTAAATCACGAGACGAATCTTTTGAGCCTAGTTAGTCCATGATCAGACAAAGTTTGTCAAATACAAACGAGTGCTACAATGTCCAGATTGCAAAAATTTGCAATCTAAACGAGGCTCTACATACCGCTTTTGTGCTGGGATTCGATCGGGAACTGTTTAGCCTGAAACCTATTTCAACGAATGCGGTAATGCTAATAATGTCTCAACATGTGTTTCACAACACCCAGTATTGATTTGGTTATGTCAATTCAAAAAAAGAGGAAAATTTACCGCATAAAGCTTCTTCCATATTCTGTTTCATGTGTTTTTTAGTGCTGTGGTCTCCGTTGTTTTTCCTCCCTTTCTCGTGAAAGAACCTAAATGATCCCTGAATGCAGGCACGGAGCCAACGGTGGGGCTAGGAGGGCTCCAGCCCTCCTACCGCTCGCGAACAAGCGAAGTCCCGTTGAGCCATCGTATGAAATTGCAGCTGTAGATGTATAGGTAGGAGGGACTAAGATTTGCTGAACCTCTTTTCTTGCTAATTGCCGTTGTTTAGTATCTCCTAATTTTTTTTCTAGCTTCGTCCTGTCTGAATGAAAGGCACTACCAGGTTGAGAGGCACGAGAGCACATAAGATGATAAAGAGCAGCTATTTCTATTGATCAAAGACGATTCTCCTCATGAAAATAACCACTACCAAAGATGAAAATCAAAATTTTTGTATCTGCTTTTTCCAGTTGATCGAACCTGCGCTGGAGACCAAAAATAAATAAAAATAAAGAAATCGTCGACAGCAGGATTCGAACCTGCGCAGGCAAAGCCCAACAGATTTCGAGTCTGTCTCCTTAACCACTCGGACATATCGACTTTGTGATCGCCTCATAGTAATTTGTGTCTTGAACATAAATGAAGTTCATTTGTTAGCTTTTTTTTTATGATGCTCGTATTAGCGACATGGGTGAATTGATATTGACGGCTCGATGAGATTGGGTAACACTGCCTGCTAGTCATGAATGAACAATCGAAGCGAACACGGTGCTGACGTGCTGTGCGTGTTCGCTTTTGCTGTACTATACGCTAACTATTGCACGGTTGCTTAACACAGTCAGTTCAACAGGTCGTTCCCGTTTGCCAGGGATAGCATAATTGCATGATCTCCACGATGAAGCTAGTGAATCACGGCAAGACTATTTTCACAGGAGCAGAGCCAAACTGACTGACACAAGCTGGACGAAGGGGAAGGAATAATCTTCAGCCGTCACAGCGCTAATGATAGGATTACACGTTGACTGAAAAATCTGAACTCTCTGAAGAAGACAACGCAAGCAACCTGGTCCGTCGTTCTCAGTGGCAAACGCAAGGCTTGCCGTTGACCGCAACACATGCTGAATTACTGATTGAACTAAAGCTGATGAATAAAAGTTTGTTACAAAGCAATCGAAACGATCATTACATGCGTGATACATGCGTCAGTGCAAGTCTTCAGGAAGGCAATTGCAAGAACAGGTCATCATTTTTCAAAAAAAAAAAAAAGGAACAGATCATCAATTACAAGAGCAGAGAAGATCGTTAGGCAAACTTGTCAGTTACAAAAACTTGCGTGCAGCTTTAGTCAGCAAGCACACATACAGCAACTAGTAGTAGTAGCCGATGCCCTGCGCCCCAGTTAACACATGAGATAGGAAAGCTGGAGCCTGAAGGGGATCATGTCCCTGAACTTGAAGAAGCCCGCTGCTGCATCCTGTTGCAGATGTGTACAACCAACTCGGAGCGTAGCTGCCTGCAATGGCCGTACGTCGTCGTATCTCCGGCGGTGACTTCGGCGGCCAACACCGGACCACATGGTAGCTCGATGAATCGGCCGTCATGCTCCGGCTCCGGATCTGGCTTCGGCTCGTCTTGCAACATCTCCAGGATGTCCGTGTACTCGTCGACGTTGAAGTCTTCGATGTTGAAGTTGACGCCGCCGTGCCAGTGCTCCGACTCCGCGCCTGGGACTGCTGCCTGCTGCACGCCAACCTCCTGCACGTCTTCTGGCTGATAGCAGTAGGCGGTTTTCCTGGTGCACCTGCGGTTCTTGCTGCTGGATCGACTTGGCTGGCGGCGCCTCGGGGTGGTCACCGCCGGCCTTCCTCCTCTTGGCAGTCTTGGACGAGGCGTTCTTGATGGAGGACGCCGATACCGGCGCCGACTTCCCTTTTGCGCGAGGAGAGCGATAGACCTTGCACAGCACGTAGTTGCTGCTGTCGTCGGAGGCTTCGTCTTGTTTCGGTTAGGTTTGATCTCCACCGGTGAGGCCAAACGGCCTTTTGGGTCTTGTTCTCGCGCTCTGATCGGGGGCGTCCAACCCTATATGGTTGGTGGGCCCCCGTCGCGCAGCGCTATAAAGGAAAGGTAAGGGCCGGGGCTCGCAGTACGAGGTTCACCGCGCCGTCAGTCACCCCACCGACATCCTAATCCTAGACCCGATCTTGAGAAGGGGCGTTGCCAGCGATGGAAAGCACCACCGACGCCGGCAACGTCACCCCGACGCACACGCCGCCGCCGAGGACGCCACAGCGCCGACTCCTCCCTCTCCACCGAACGTCGCTGCCGGCGCGCAGATGGCGTCCGCCAACGAGACCTCAGCTGGTGCTTCGACCACTACGGCTTTTGATGGTCTGCTACCTATCACCCCCTTTCTCTCTGTCTCTCTGTAAATCCCGAACACCTATTCTACTACTATGTATCCCGATCTGATGAATATGACTAAAACGAAAATCGACAATGGTACCGGAGCCACGGTTCGACAAGAAATCAGATCGGGGAAATAAAACCGACCGATCTGATGCGGATCGGGAAAAGAAAATAGAAAGAAAACCCTAAGACCTAAACCTAATTCCCCAAATCAAATCAGAGAAGGGAAAAAGGGAGGGTCGGATTCCGAGAACCCTAGACTCAAATCCGAAAGAGGGAAGAAGGGGAAGAAGAAAGAAAGAAGGGTCAAAACCCTAACCCTAACCCTAGTTTTCCATTCGGATGAACGAAAAGAAAGAAATCGAAAGCAAAGAAAACCGAATCGGCAAGAACGAACCCTAACCCTAACCCTAGTTTTTCCCATTCGGATAAACCCGAAAAGAACAACTCAAATCAGAAAGGAGAAAGTGGGGTTAGGGTTAGGGTGCGTCGGATGAACCTTTCGCCGGCACAGGAGAAGAAGCCGAGCCGGGGGCGCGGGCTCGCCGGGCTCGGCCAAGGAAGCGCCGTGGCCAGGCCGCTCGACGGCAGCGTGCTCACCTGTTGGGGAGCACGCGCGCCGGCGAGGGGGCCGGCGACGGCGCCAAGGCTCGCCATGGCTGCCCGCTCTGCCTTCCTCTCTCGCGGCTGCTCGGTGGCTGCGGTCATCGCTGCGGCTGAGAAGAAAGAAAGAGCGAAGAGAGAGAAAGGGCAGGAGCCGAATGAGCTAGGGTTTCAGGCCCCCCGCGCGGCGTCGGGTTTTAATCCGAGCGAAACGAACGCGCGATCGTCCGATCAGAACCAACGGCGCAGATCTGCTCGGGCCGTCGCCGGCCCAGGCGGGAGAGCGCGCAAGGGTCGAATTTCCGGCCCAGGCCCAGGTTGCGGCCTGGGCGCGGGGGGGGGGGGCGCGGGACAGCGTGAGTGCGCAGACGCTGGGCCGTCTTGGGCCGCTGCAGCGCGCGCTGCTGGGCGAGCTGGGCTGAAATGAAAGAAGAAGAAAATTTTCTTATTATTTTTCAGGAGCAATTTTAATGCATATTTTGATGAATTTGAATGATTTTGATACAATTTTCTGTGCAAATTTTATCCAACGATATTTTGCTCAGAAAACAGTAAATTTTTTAGTGCTTCTGGAAAATAATAATATGAAAAGATTATTAATGTTTCCGCTGTGCATGATAATTATTGTTCTCTTTGATTAAATTTGAACCAACGGGATAATTTAATTTTAAGAGAAATAAATTTCTGATAATTTTGATGCGATTATGATATTGTTATTTTCTGACCAACGTTGTTAATAACAATATTATAATTTTTGATCCATGAGAAATTGTGCATTAATTTTACTTCGGCCCAACGGTGATGTAAAATGTTTGCATGGATGAATAATAAGTTTTAATTTGACCAACGTTGAGTTAAAGCATGAAATTTTATGTATAAATGTTTCTTACTTACTCTGGTGTGATTTTATGAGGCAAATGCATTGTGAACATTGCCAACATCCCGACACTCAACGGAACCAATCACCGTGTGTGGTGGGAGAAGTATGAATTGGAACTTGCGTTGGGAGAGGTCGATTTTGCCATCACCTCACCGTGTCCTAGTGAGCCAGAGGACCCGGTGAGAGGTGACAATGAATCTAACGTTGATTTCGCTGCTCGAAAGCGTGATCATGCTGAAATAAGAATGAAATATGACCTTGAACATAGGTAATGGACTCTCTCCAACCACAAGTGCCTGTTGGTAGCCAAAGCCACCATAGACGAACAGATAAGGGGCTCAATCCCTGAATGTGCTACTGCCAAAGAATATCATGAGAAAATTAAGAGTCAGTTTACTAGGTCTACCAAGGCCACAACAAATTCACTGATTAAGAAGCTTGTGAATGAGAAATTCATTGGTGGTAGCATAAGAGAGCACATTTTGAAGATGAACACTATGGCATCTAAGCTAAAAGAAATGAATTTGAAGGAGGAGGATTTCCTGATTCATTTGATTTTTGCTTCTTTGCCAAAAGAATATGACACCTTTATTGTGAATTATAATATGTAGCCTAAAAGATGGGGCATAGAAAGACTCATCTCAATATGTGCTCAAGAAGAGGAGAGGATAAAGTCCTCACAAGGTGAATCTGCTCATTTTGTGAAGGATAACAAAAGAAAAAACTTTAATGGCAAGAATTCTAAACCATAAGGGAAACCTAAGTGGGATAAGTCATCTTCCTCCAATTCACAGGGAAAGAAACCCCAGGATTCTGAGAATCAGCAGTATGGTGGAGCTGAAAAAGATCAGTGCAAGCACTGCTTCAAGAAGGGACACTACAAAAGGGATTGTCCAGACTTTCTGAAATCTCTGCTAAAGAAAGGTGATGAATTTATTACATTTGTAGATGAATCCCTGTATTTATGTTATGATAAATCCACTTAGTGGGTTGATTCAGGAGCAACTACTCATGTTGCAAATTCCTTACAGGGGTTAAGTGGGACGAGAACCTTGCAAAGAGGAGAAAGAACGATTAAAGTTGCAAATGGAGTGCAAGCCAATGTTGAAGCCATTGGAGATTTTTCTTTAGAATTGAATAATGGTTTTGTACTTAGACTTAAAGAAGTACTTTATGTTCCCTCTTTGTGTAGAAATTTGATAAGTGTTTCAAAACTTGATGATGATAGAATTGATTGCCATTTTGGTGATGGCAAGTGTAAGATACTGGTTAATAATAAATATATTGGTCTTGCCTTCCGACAAGACAAGCTTTATTTATTATCTCTTGCTGAGAATACGAACAATGTATGTGATGAGAATGTGAATGATTCCCCATCTGTGGATGTAACTAAGAAGCGAAAGAGAATTGATACTGTCTCTTTGAAATTATGGCATTGTCGCTTGGGCCATATTTCGAGGGGGAGAATGGAGTGATTGGTTAAGGAATCAATTCTCCCGCACTTAGAATTTTTAGATTTAGAACAATGTATTGATTGCATCAAAGGAAAGTATGTCAAGAAAATTAAGAAAGATGTCAAACGAAGCACAGGAATTTTAGAAATAATCCACATAGACATATATGGTCCTTTTCCTATGAAAAGTGTGGATGGTTATGACTCGTTTATAACATTCACAGACGACTACTCTCGTTATGGCAATATTTATCCAATTAAAGAAAGATCGGAAGCATTGAATAAATTCAAAATATTTAAAGCTGAAGTTAAAAATCAGCACAATAAGAAAATCAAGATAGTACGATCAGACTGAGGTGGAGAGTACTATGGGTGACATACCCCATATGGCCAAATTCCTAGACCATTCGCAAGGTTCCTACAGGAAAATGGCATAGTTGCTTAGTACTCCACACCGGGGGAGCCTCAGCAGAATGGAGTGGCTGAAAGATGTAACCGTACCTTAATGGATATGGTAAGAAGCATGATGAGTTACTCTACATTACCGATTAGTTTATGGATGGAGGCACTGAAAACCACTATTCACATACTTAATCGAGTACCAAGTAAATCGGTGCCTAAAACACCGTATGAATTATGGACAGGAAGGGAACCCTCACTTAACCATTTACGTGTGTGGGGCTATCCAGCTGAGGCAAAAGTGTTTAACCTAAACATAGGAAAGTTAGACTCCAAGACAGTCAGCTGTCATTTTATTGGCTATCCAGAAAGATTAAAAGGATATCGCTTCTATTGTTCTGACAGACATACGAAGATTGTAGAAACAAGACACGCTGTGTTCTTGGAGGATAACATGATCAGGGGGAGCATGGTAGCACGAGAAATCAGCCTACAGGAGAAACGGGTACATGTATCCACTCCGATGGTTGAAGAACCATTCTTCACGCTACCTGCTGCTGTTGCACCGACAGTGCAGGACACTATAGTGCCAACACCTGTTGCAAGTTATCCCATGGCAACAATGAATGAACATGAGGAACCTGTCCTTGAGGAACCTATCCTTGAGGAACCTATAGAACCAAATGTTGCACATGAGGAAGAATAACAACAGCCCAATGTGGAACAAGTGCCGGAGGCACCTAGAAGGTCTCAAAGAATAAGAAGATCAGCTATTACTGATGACTATGAAGTTTATGAAACAGAAGAATATCAGATGGGGGATGATCCCACCTCATTTGAAGAAGCCATGAGAAGCGACCACTCATCAAAGTGGCTTAAGGTCATGGAAGATGAATTGAAATCAATGAGTACCAATAAAGTTTGGGACTTAGAAAATATTCCTAAAGGAGCCAAAACAGTAGGCTGTAAATGGGTCTATAAAACGAAATATGACTCCCAAGGGAATATAGAAAGATTTAAAGCGTGACTTGTGGCGAAAGGCTTCACGCAAAGAGAAGGGATTGATTACAATGAGACGTTTTCTCCAGTCTCATGTAAAGATTCCTTCAGAATTATAATGGCACTTGTAGCCCACTATGATTTGGAGTTACATCAAATGGATGTAAAGACGGCCTTCCTAAACGGGGATTTGGAAGAAAATGTTTATATGACACAACCGAAAGGTTTTGTCGTAAAAGGAAAGAAAAATATGAGATGCCACCTGAAGAAATCAATCTACGGATTGAAGCAAGCTTCAAGACAGTGGTATTTGAAGTTTGATAGAACAATAAAAGGTTTTGGGTTTGAAGAAAATGTTGAGAACAATTGCGTTTATGCAAAGTTCAAGAATGGAAAGTATATATTCCTAATTTTGTATGTGGATGATATCTTGCTTGCTAGTAGTGATATCAATCTACTAATGGAAACGAAGAAATTCTTGTCCTCAAACTTTGATATGAAAGATCTCGGTGAGGCCTCGTTCATTTTGGGAATAGAGATTCACCAAGACAGAAGAAAAGGGGTTCTAGGATTATCACAAAAGGCATACATAGAAAAGGTCCTAAAGAAATTTAGTATGCATGCGTGTAGTCCTTCACCTGCTCCTATAGTCAAGGGCGATAGGTTTGGGGAACATCAGTGTCCCAAGAACCAATATAAAATTGACCGAATGAAAGTGGTACCGTATGCTTCAGCTGTTGGAAGTCTACAATATGCTCAAGTGTGTACACGCCCTGACTTAGCTTTTGTTACCAGGTTACTTGGCAGATATCAATAGAATCCAGGAATTGAACATTGGAAATTAGTGAAAAAATTCATGTGTTATTTACAGGGTACGAAAGGCCTCATGCTTACGTATAGAAGATCTGATTCCCTGCAGATAGAGGGGTATTCAGATTCTGATTATGCAAGAGATGAAAGAAAATCCACGTCAGGATATGTATTTACTCTCGCAGGAGGGGCTATATCGTGGAAAAGCTCCAAACAAACCGTGACTACATCCTCGACAATGTATGCCGAGTTTGTAGCATGCTATGAGGCAACGGGGCAGGTGAATTGGCTGAAGAAATTCATACCTGGATTGAAAGTGATTGATAATGTAAATGAACCACTAAGATTGTATTGTGATAACAATCCAGCGGTACAGTATGCTCACAACAATAGGTCAAGTGGTGCTGCCAAACACATTGACATAAAGTACTATGTTGTGAAAGATAAAGTTCGGGATCATATAATAAATCTTGAGCATATAAGTACAGAGAAAATGCTTGCGGATCCACTCACAAAGGGCTTACCACCCAACGTGTTTAGAGAACACGTAGCCGGCATGGGTTTAAGGGAAAGCCTATGATTCCCGAACATACGAAGGGCCCAAAGAAAGTTTATATTTCAAAACAGAGAAGTGTATTGTGGCTGTTAGTCTAACGGCACTAATTGCTGTGACGATGGGACAGTTCTATGCACTAATATGTGATGAAATAGGATGGAAGCAAGAAAAAATATGAATTGAAAGTTTTGAGTATGAAATTAAGGAACGAAGAATAGATGAGAGATCAAGGGGGAGAATGTTAGGTTTGATCTCCCACCAGTTAGGCCCAATGGCCTTTTGGGCCTTGTTCTCGCGCCCTGATCGAGGGCGCCCAATCCTACATGGTTGGTGGGCCCCCGTCGTGCAGCGCTATAAAGGAAAGGTGGGGGCCGGGGCTCGTAGTACGAGGTTCACCACGCCGCTAGTCACCCCACCGACATCCTAACCCTAGACTCGATCTTGAGAAGGGGCGCTGCCAGCGACGGGAAGCACCACCGACGCTGGCAACGCCACCCCGACGCACACACCGCCGCCGAGGATGCCACAGCGCCAACTCCTCCCTCTCCACCGAACGTCGCTGTCGGCGCGCAGATGGCGTCTGCCAACAAGACCTCGGCTGGTGCTTCGACCACTATGGCTTTTGATGGTTTGCTACCTATCACCCCCCTTTCTCTCTGTCTCTCTGTAAATCCCGAACACCTATTCTACTACTATGTATCCCGATCTGATGAATATGACTAAAACGAAAATTAATAGTTTCTTGTCGGCGACGACGAAGTCGTATTCTGCCATGCACCACCCCATCCTATCGATCGATCGAGCAGAGGGCTCTGTCTTGCGGCCGTAGGAGAAGGTGCAGAACGTGCCGCCACCGGATCCCTCGACGTCCTTGCGCCCTATCTCCGAGTGCTAGCTCGTGCTGTCACCGCCGGTGACCGTGCGATGCCTGTGCCCACTGAGCTTGCCTCGCGTGTTCATGAACTTCTTGGCGTGGTAGAAGTACCAGATCCTGCTGTAGCCGTCGTCTTCGACACCGGTTCCTAGCACCGGCTCTAGGTCGGTGATGAGAACCTTGAGAACGGCATCACATACGTCGACGTGATGGACGAAGTGGATGTGGTCTCCGGCGTGGACGCGGCGTAGGAGGGCGATGGAAGCCTTATTGTCGGTGGAGTGGCAATCGTCGTTGGAAGCCATGTCTCCGAGATGCAGCTATTGGTGGATCGACGATGATCGACTGATCGGAGGAGGCGTGCGTGTGTGTGCGCGTGAAGAAAGCACGCATTGGAGGCAGAGGTGGGAGGGAGCGGCGCTTCCGCTATATATAAAGCACACGTTGGAAGCAGAATCTTGTCCGGATGGATGGATCGATTTTGGTTCCTTTGCCGTGATTTTTTTTCAACAAAAACAAGTAGTCGAGTTGTTTTCGATCCCTATTCCATCTCTAAACTGAAAGTCTGAAACCAACCGAACCGCGCCGCCATTCTGACGACCGTGCCCGAACCCCAATCAAGGGCGCTCGATCGCCTCCTGTCGTCATCTATTTCGATTCATTTCGTGCATTCTGATCGATCGATTTTGAATCTTTCCCCATGATTTCCAACAAACATTTACTCCCTCTCTAAGTCTGAACTGAAACCAATCACAAGAAAATAGGGTGCCGGCCTCCCGTTGGTTCTAGAATGGCGCGCCGGCCGCCATTCCCTAGAATCCATGCCCCGTGCAAGCAAGGGCGCCCGCCTCCCGAACGCCGCGCCAGGGTGCCATCATCATGAACACACTCGTCACCAGGCACTCGAGCCAGTGGTCCGCGCGCGCGCTTGGTGCTCGATCTGGGCGTTCTGGGCCATGCGCGCACTGGCTTGGTGAGCGCGGACTACGTTCGTGGCCAATGCACCGGTCAAGGCTTGCTCTGAGCTCCTGTCTTGCACCCAGTTCAAAAGATGTATGCAAACAATAGAGGAATGGATCAACATACTTGGTTAATGGTAGCCATGTCCATGTTATAGTCAGACGACGAGCTATGCACTGATTCGTGTCTGTACTCAAAATCACTGCTAGTTAATGATAGCCTGAGATGCTTCCTTTGGACTCCCAAGCAAGAGATTCTTGCATTAACATTTAGGGCAAATTGGCTGGCGGACACCCACAGTGGTGGTCGTTTGTTGGCGGACACTCAAAGTGGAGCTATATGTTAGAAGACACTCTGGTTTCTTTTAATTATGCCAGAGGACACCGCGGGCCGGTTTCCACCGGTTGAGGAGAGAGAAATATTAAGTTTGGACATTCGGTGCCCCTGAGCCACGTTTGGGTCCGATTGGACTAGGTAATAACCGACCTGAGCTGTCTCAGTGTTGGACCGGCTCGTCTTCATCTGTCTCAGTCTCCCCCACGAAAAAGGAAGCAGCGGCGACGGCGGCTGAGGGCAGGCGCGGCGCTAGCGGGCGACTGCGGGTAGGAGTCAGGCCCCACAACAAAGGAAGCCAAGAAGAAGAAGGCAACCTTGTTGAGCCTACACCTCCTGAACAAGCTACACAGTACGTGATCCATCTCTTGCCTTCATTTCAGTTAGTTTACTACATCTTAACCACATGTTTCATCTTGCAGGATTCCAACCTCCCCAGTCACTAGGACCCATGACAAACACCAAGTGGCAGATAGCCTAAGGCCCCTGACTAGGAGTCAGGCTTCCTCACAACTACCTACCAGGCAGTTCAAGCACTTGCACTAGGAGCAAGAGGGCCCTGAAGGACTTGTAGGCACTGCAAGCAACACAGAAAGTGAAGAAAGATTATGTGCTTTTGTGGCATATGCACACTACCAGAACAAACTGCAACAGCTGGAGGGTATTGTAGTTAGTATTGTATTGAACTGTGTATTGTAGTGAACTGGGTATTGTAGTGAACTTGGTATTGTATTGCACTAAACTTGGTATTGTATTTTAGTCAACTTAGTATGGTTGCTGTGCCACCTACCTTTTAATGGTAATGTTGCTTGCTGTATTCAAGTTGGTAATGATGAAAATGTATTAAACTTGGCAACAAAGCTCAGAACTCCTACAAAGCACATGGTAACATTCACAAACATTGCAAAGCAAAGTAAAGTTCATGCATTGTTCATCCACATGGCAACAAAGCAAAGTAAAGTTCATGCATTGTTCAGTCAGATAACTGCATTCCATTCATTTCACAAACATTACAAAGCAAAGTTCATGCATTGTTCATCCACATGGCAACAAAGCACATGGCAACAAAGCTCAGAGCTCCTACAAATACACTGGCCACATTCATCCACCTATTCACTCTCTGCTCTCCAGCTATTCTACTCATCGCAGCCCTCTGACTAGAAACAACATTGGTCAGGTTCAATAGAGACTTCTCCAAAGCCTTCAAGCCTGACATCACTGCTGCAGCATCCACACCGTCTCCTGCGCTCGGTGGCTTCCACACGAAGAAACCGCACTGGCTATTGCCCTGTTCACACCGAAGAACACAAGATTGGGATGAACCTAGATCAGGATTTCAAAAGGCCAAAATGGACCACAAATAAATGAAATGAAAATAACTCACCCAGTCCCGATTCCTGCAAGTATAGAACTGCTTGTCTGGGTTGTTTTGGGTTCTCGACGTCTGCTCTACAACAGTCATCGTCCTGCAGAAAGGGCACAATGGTTGCGCCTCTCTCACTCCACGCGAACCTGTCGAGGACGAAGCGCCCGAGCCTGTCGCCATCTTGCAACGGCCTTTGCTTGCCCTTTCTTATCGACGACGCCATGCCCGCCCACAGCCGCCTGCCAGCGCCGTGCCCGCCCTCAGCCGCCGCCGCCGCCGCTTCCTTTGTCGTGGGGGAGACCGAGACAGATGAAGACGAGCCGGTCCAACACTGAGACAGCTCGGGTCGGTTATTACCTAGTCCAACCGGATCCAAACGTGGCTCAGGGGCACCGGATGTCCAAACTTAATGTTTCTCTCTCCTCAACCGGTGGAAACCGGCCCGCGGTGTCCTCTGGCATAATTAAAAGAAACCAGAGTGTCTTCTAGCATACAACTCCACTTTGAGTGTCCGCCAGCCAATTTCCCCTAACATTTATGGTTAATTGGTTACAGGCACAGCATCGGTGGTGTGCACGTGGAGCTTCGTCTGGGAGGGAGACAAACCAATTCACCATGAATGCCTGTGTCAATACACTGTTACGTTAAGAAACAAAATGAGAACTAGAATACTAGATCTAAACACTTGGCTTCTAGAATGAGATTTACTCTTTGTGGCAATTCGCGGGTTGAGAATTGAGATGTACTTATAGCCTTATAGGTGTATGGGTCTTAAGACTGCAAAGAAGAAATTTGAGACTACCATGTCTGCATTCTTTTTCTCGAGGTAAATGAGGTTGAATTTCTTGTTTCTCGTTGCTTGCAGTTGCAGCAGACCAACAGCCATCGAGGACTGGTCCTATGGGGCAAGCCCTTTATTTCCTTATCTTCAGATGAGCAGCAGCATATATTACTAGGACTGCATACCTTGTTTCTTGCATATGTGCTGCATTCCACCTACCTACCTACCTGTGAAATAATTGTGGCAATTTACAAGGGATTTTCGTAGTCATCCTACATAAAATCAAATGAGATCGACAACAATGTGGTGATGAGATGAGAGTACGGGAATTGTAGATACAAAATTAGCAATCCCAACAGGAGGTGATTGATAGAACAGAATCTTCATAGAATCGGTTGCCGTAGATCTATGTTTTAGACCATGAATATTTCTTGCAACTGCACTAACCTATAATATATAGCATGCTGCATTAGCTGGTATGTGTATTCAATAATCTAAAGACTATGTCATCCAGAGGGTGCTCCCATACTCTCTAGTCTCCTGCAAGGTAAAGAAAATTACTTTGGTTGTGCCAAGGTAAACATCTAACTAATGATGTGAAGGTCCCACAACAGCAATGTTTCGTGGTGTAGTTGGTTATCACGTTAGTCTAAACTAGTCCATCACGCGCGCCCTCGCACGCGTCGGCAGTCATTTGGAAATGCAATCCCAGATGTAAACATAGATCTCTCAGTTTAGACACTTAGAAAACCTAACCATAAGGAAATAGTTCCCCTTGCCTTTGTTAAGAGAGGTAAAGACCATGCCCTTTAGGGAGGTACTAACTATACTGCAAGCAGGTGGGAGTGTAGACAAAAAAAACAGAATGCACCAGGCACAGACCAACTCAACTACTGCATTCAGGATATGGAAAAGGAAAAAAAGGCAGAAGATAAGGTCAACAAACCAGGTACACAGCACTAACAAAATCATTTTTGGACACTGCATTGAACTCTAATGTGAATATATCCAACAGATGAATCATCATTTTCTCTTTTCTGCAAACCATAGAAAGCTGTAGTTGTAACAACCAGTCGTCTCTGCATCTTCATTGTCTTAACAGGAGCGCAGTCACCATGTTTAACCTACAGATAACATAAGGAAGATCACAATAGTCAGATAGTTAGTTAAGAAAGATCCTGATTCCTGAGATAATCTAGAAGACAGAATTTATTTAGATTGTCCATTACCTTCATCGTAACCAACGTCTCGTTTGGACCTTGCAGCATGGATGAGGCGTGAAATGCAGATTTACCTCTTACATCAACGCCGCTGACTGATAAAAGCTGATCACCCTGATGCTTGATCAAATGACTTGAACGTTTATCTAAACTGTGCACCTTATCCAAATATAAGAAGTGTATCATTAGTTAACCTATACATGTATATAGAATCAAAGATTATAAAATAGACACATCCAAAGATCTATACGTACTACATTATTGGGCAGTCCAAGCAACCAGACTCAAATATACCAAACAAGAGTTCGTTGTGATACTAATATCATCGATAACAAAGTACAAAACAAACTGTACGCAAAACCGACAGCTGAGAGTAGTAGAAACTAAATTAGCCCAAAGCTACGTACTACATTATTGGGCAGTCCAAGCAACCAGACTCAAATATACCAAACAAGAGTTCGTTGTGATACTAATATCATCGATAACAAAGTACAAAACAACTGTACGCAAAACCAACAGCTGAGAGCAGTAGAAACTAAATTGGCCCAAAGCTTAGAAGGTAACTGCATGCAAAACCAACAGCCGAGAGTAGTAGAAACTAAACCGGGCCAAAGCCTCTAAGTTGCGAGACCTGTAGGGTTTAGCAGCGAGGCAAAGCAATTGGCCAGTCCAAGCAACCAGACTCAAATATACCAAACAAGAGTTCGCTGTGATAATAATATCATCGATAACAAAGTACAAACAACTGTACGCAAAACCGACAGCTGAGAGCAGTAGAAACTAAATTGGTCCAAAACTTAGAAGCTAAACTGCATGCAAAACCAACAGCCGAGAGCAGTAGAAACTAAACCGGGCCAAAGCTTCTAAGTTTCGAGACCTGTAGGGTTTAGCAGCGAGGCAAAACAACGTGAGCTGAAATTAGGCAGGATTCACTGTATCTCATTGAACTTATTGGAACTTACTTTGATATAGACAAGGGTCGTCCTTTGTAGCTTCGTTACTAATCTTTCTTTAATGTAATTTAGAGGCAGACATGCGAGTAGTTTCTTTAATCAGTTGGACATCTTAAATGGGAGTGCAGTGGAATGCTGCTCATATCCAACTATATTAATTTTAATTGGAAGCCGCGGGTTGACCCTAACTATTTTGTAGGGGCATCACTGTTGCAACTAGACCTGTTTTTTACCAGTAGATGGCAAAGCACAGAGCAATTTAAATGTAGGTCTAGTCTTAAAATTATAAATTATTTTAGAAAATACCAAGAACCAAACACAGAAATAGTAAGTAAAATCTAGCTGCAATAATATTTGGATTTGGGGCTGGGATTGGAGACCAAAGGATGCAGCGGCCGTGAATTATGTCAACATTATTGTCCTATACTTTGCCTGCATGGAAGAGATTTGGGAACCATAAATTAGTGGCACAGAGGGTCCTTTTATCACAACTGCAACAAAACCCATGTACACCTAGAGCCAAAATCAAGTTATGCAATACAAAGGTGGAATCAGACAAGATACGTAAAAGGTATTCATACATGAAATCATAAATCTAAACCTAAGGGGTCTGTGAAGCCAACAGAACTCATCAGACTGTAATGGTATAGAAAAATTTCTCGCTCTCAAACACTGACATCCTATTTTTTAGGTTACATACATAATCAGGTACATACGTCAGGCCAGTTATAGGATGAAAATATTTCTGTCCATCTTTCCAGAATTCCCAATGGGATTGAATCTATACATAGTTTTTATCAGGGTGAGTAGCCATGTCTCCCAAGCACATGACTAAGAAGTAAACATATCATGTAATGTTTCATATTGTTACGTCCGCTGACAACTTGATTTAGTATAGCACTATAAAAGATAATCTAAGATTGTAACTGTGAAGTACACAAACCAACTAATCTGATGACAGAGACTACAAAAGATAATCTAAGTCCGCATAAATCCTCTGAATGTGCTTGGAGTTTTGCTATGTCTAGTTTATCTGCAATGATATAGAACTATGTTCCAAGACATGTTAAGTTTTGCCTGATGCTTGTTAATTCATGAACGATGTTTGCAGCTAGCTGTAATGCGACTATCTATCTTATTCAACTGTGTTGTCGACAACAAGCCTACATGTCCCCCCCTCAAATCTTCGAGTACAAGTTGTAGTATCTGAACGTACATACCACCACATGCACATAAATTCACACACACAGTCTAGTGTGTACGCTACATCTACACCTACATAAAGAAACTGCACGTGGCTGAGAGAAGTCATCCTAGCACTGGTAGAGAACAGAGCTTTACTCCCGGTGGGGAACCCCCTCTAGTCTCGGTTTTCCACCCGGGAGCAAGCATCCGGGACTAAAGGGGGGTCCTTTAGTCCCGGGTCAGGAACCGAGACTAAAGGGGGACCTTTAGTCCCGGTGGGTAACATCAACCGGGACTAAAGGTGCCTCCTGACATGCCACGATGGCCGGCACCCTTTAGTCCCGGTTGGTAATACGAACCGGGACTAAAGGTTTTTTTTCTTTTTTCTTTTCTTTTCATTTTTTTGTTTTCTTTTCAAAATAGGTTTTCGAAGTCGTATTGTACGCTGCTAATTATACATTTATACGTGCGTATAGTATGTTTTGGTTCAAGCACAATAAACGTATTAAATCACACAATTCAAGCATAGAAATATATATATATATATATATATATATATATATATATATATATATATATATATATATATATATATATATATATATATATATATATGCATGCATGCATCATATATATATTTACATGCATGCATGCATATGTGTAATTATATTATTTCATGTGCATATATTACAAAAGATTGTATTATAGTTGTTGTGATATAACAAGTTTCCTCTCATCCTCTAGCTTGGCTTCCATGGCAGTGTTGGGTCGAAGTAGAACTCGCCCTTGGAATCGATAACCTGCTCATTAAAAAATCCGGCTATAGACTCTTGAATTGCTTTGATTTGGTCTTGCCGTATGATCTTTTCCTCCAACCATCGAGCCTACAGGTTTGAATTAAAGGAAAATAACTTAATATATGTATATATATATATATATATATATATATAAAGACATAGTAACACAATCAATAATAATAATTAAATGAATATATAGTGTATTTTTAACGTACTTTGAGTCTCTCTGTAGGAGTTCTTTGGGAGACCACCTTGATAAACTTGCAAACATAATAACCACAGTAATTGTTCCCCTGTTTCCTGCCTCAGACACCACTTTACGAGAAAAAGATTTATTATCCAATCTGGTGATCCGGTGAAAGCTATATGTTTAATTAATAAAGATGATGCGATTTAGGGGACTTACTTTCAAAGGGATTACATTCAGTGGCGCTTTGCATTTTCTCATGTGTTGCTTCTCAATAAAGGTTTTCCAAACACTGCCTAATAAAAAATTTGCTCCGATTTAGGACGGCACCGTACTTGGCCACGGAAGAGCTCTGATTCTATGAGGAAGGGAACACGGTCTTCCACGACCGTTGCCGCTCTCCCTCGTAGAATCAAAGCTCTTCCTTGACGTCCGTTACCGCTCGGCAGAGAACATGCTCGTCGAAATGAACACGGTCCGCTAGTTCAACTAGCTACTTTAACCTTCCTTCATGTAAATATGCAAGCTTGAAGTGATTTTTGAGCTCAAATTGCTTATAAATGAAAAAAACACAATAAAGAACCATATATATATATATAGTGAACAAAATGGGATAAGACAATGATGAAATATGAGAGTATGAAGTTGGTAACCTTTAGAACCGAAGAATCGACAGAGGAATCGAAGAAATCGGTGAAGGAATCGAAGAATGGATGGAGAAAGAGCAAGAACACTGCTTAAATTTGAACTTAAGCTCTCTGGCGGGCTCGGAGAGGAAGAAGACGGCCAGCAGGATTTATAGCTCAAAAACATGTTTTAATAAATAACCATCCGTACTAGTTGACCTTGCTTACGTGATCATCTCGGCGAGCATTTCTCCACCGGATGGCACCGTACTCGGTCAAGGAAGAGCTCCGATTCTACGAGGAAGGGAACACGGTCTTCCACGACCATTGCCACTCTCCCTCGTAGAATCAAAGCTCCTCCTTGATGTCCGTTACCGCTTGGCAGAGAACATGCTCGCCGAGCTGAACACGGTCCGCAAGTTTAACTAGTACGTATTTTTATATAATTTTCTAACTATTTTCTAAGTTTTTCATTTCATAAAAAGTTAAAATAAAATGTTTAGTCGCGGAGTCCATAGAAATGACCATATTTTGACCTAGTAACGCATTGTCAATTGTCATTGCGTTGCATTGCACCCCGGACCGGACTCCGGACAATAAAATACTATGGTCGATCGATGCCGTTCTTTGTCGTACAGTCGCACGGCGACGGCCGACGGGCCTGTTCAACCACCAAATCTGTTAGGCCCGGCTGTTCGGGCGTATCGTCAAAAGAGAACGGATTTGCTTTCTATTGCACGGCCTTGCATTGCATCTGTCATACCAGTCGGAGGCACTAGTCCCTATACTTATTTTTTAATACACTATAAATTTCTCATTTTATAAGCAAATAAAATTAAAAAACTCTAAAAATTCTCTATATCTCTAAACAATGAAGTGTGCTATGCATGCTACAAATGAACGGTGAATACTAGTTTTTAATAGCTACTTTAACCTTCATGTAAATATGCAAGCTTGAAGTGATTTTGAGCTCAAATTGCTTACAAATGAAAAAAAAACCACAATAAAGAACCACATATATATATAGTGAACAAAATGAGATAAGACAATGGTAAAAAATGAGAGTATGAGATTGGTAACCTTTACAACTAAAGAATCGACGGAGGAATCGAAGAAATCGATGGAGAAATCGAAGAATGGATGGAGGAACAATGGAGGGAGGAAGCAATAACACTAGTGCAGTTAGCTTCAAAATGTGCTGAGCTCGGGCTCGGGGAGGAAGAAGGAGACGACCGATATATAAAGGGGGACCTTTAGTCCTGGTTGGTGGCTCTAACCAGGATTAAAGGTCCCTCCCAACGGCTCCTGCGCCAGACAGAGGTGGCAGAGACCTTTAGTCCCGGTTGAAGCCACTAACTGGGAGTAAAAGTCTACCTTTAGTCCCGGTTGGTGGCTCCAACCGGGACTAAAGGTCCCTGCCACCTCTGCTTGGCGCAGTAGCCGTTGGGAGAGACCTTTAGTCCCAGTTGGAGCCACCAACCGGGACTAAAGATATCTCTAGTCCCGGGCACAAAAAATATCGGGACTAGAGCCCATTTTGGCCGAGAATCAAAGGTCTGTTCTCTATTAGTGTGGCTTCGCACGTGATGGGCATGTCACCCTGACCATTGTGGCACATCCACGCATGAGGCTACAGATACACAGGACTTACAAATTTATCAAAGGGGGAAAACCCGTGAGGCACGCGAGTGTCGAACCCAGGGTTTGAACTCACGCCCGGCCGTTGGCACACCTGGCGAGCAAGCCAGCGCCGCCAGCTGATTTTGAAAACTCAATGGCGTGCCAGTCAATTTGACCTACAATTGACAAGGAGAGAAAATCTTATCAGTAATTTAAGGTAGAACATGTCGGTGTTGCTCTAGACAGTTTAAATGTACGGCTAAATAGCCGATTCAATAAGGCTATCGACTAAATAGTCGATATCCGGTGCATCCATTAAATGAAGATCTTTAAATTAAGAATTATCGGCTAATATTAAATGATAATAATATCAATCAAAATAATTGATACTCATGGATCCTAGCAGATTCATGGTGACTGATTAATCTAAACAAAAACAAGTATAATACACTCAAATACAAAAATCAGAAGATCTTTCCTTAAAATTTCATCATATATGATCAAATGGTCGATTGATGTTATCAATCGATTACAGAGTTAATAATCAGCAGAGAAGCGATATGAGATCGGCTAAATAGAACATAATCAGTATAAAGTGCGAGCCGATAAATTTGATGAAAAGAGTATAACATATGAACAAATCGACTGTCTAATATAAATGAATGTACAAATAGTCTAAATCTAATATATTATCATCAACAATGAGCTTCGTATCGATGCAGCTATGATAATAATAACGAAATAAAATAAAATATAATGCAGTCATTTTACGCTGAAAGACAAGAGACCTGAAGAATGAACCAACTCCAGGTGTCAAAGCCCAAGGTGCCCAATATTGTGCCCAACATGAACATGTTAGTGCAAGCAAGCATCCATTCAGGGACTCACCACGGCATGCTCTGCCATCTCTCCCAACTAAACACCGATCATTTTTCTGTAAAGAGGAGATTTACTGGAGACCGGGAGATCGGAAACTGAAGGGGATCCAGAGATAGGATACCTGAGGTTGGGGCAAGAGGCGCTGCGAACTGACTGGAGGCACGCAGCCGCCGTCCCTGGCTGCCGGTTGGTGTGGACTGTGGAGGTACAGCAGCGGCCCCTGCTTGGCCGCTGGGTGGCTGCAGCCTGCACGCGTCTGCCGCCTCGAGTAGAGAAGAAAACTCAACTGCGCTGAGGGGGACGAGAGACTGAAACTGGAGGCATAGGGACGGTGCTACAGTACCTCGTGTGTGACTATGAGGATGCAACGGCAGCGGCTGTATGTTTGCCCGGCGGAACGGCGCGGCTCGATGGCAGTGCGTCGCGAGTGGGTCCAAGACGCAGGCTCGCAAGAGGGAGCTGCAGACAGAAAGCGTGCACCAAGATTCGGTTTCGAGAAGCTTCTGTAACCGGAAGCGAGGCAAGGGCCGTTTCGAGCGGGGCAGAGCCCGGCCCAGGGCTGGCGACGCCTGCCGTGCCGCGTGCGAACCACGCCGACGGCGACGGGCAGCCGTGCGGACCGACGAACGGCGCTGTTTCTGGGCGTCCTAGCGTCGCGTGACGGGGTCTCGGATGTGGAGGAACAGGAGGAGGGCGGGGGTGCGGGAACGGCGTTTTGCCGGCTAATGCGTGCATGATTTTTTAAATAATAATAATAATAATAATAATATTTCTAGATGATTTAAATAACATACGTGAGTCAGGTATTACGCAGGTTTCGTGGTGTAGTTGGTCATCACGTCAGTCTAGGTCTCCGGTTCGAACCCGGGCGAAGCCAAAGTTTTTATTTTTTGCTCGTCGATCGTCGTCTCGCGCGCTCTGTTGTTCTTGTTCACTCTCGCAGGTGTTAATTTTTTAGTAGTTTTCCTGGTACATAGTACTACTATCTGATTAGATTAGGATAAAGAAATCATGTGATGTGATGCAGCGCTAAGCATTGCAGGGTCAGCGCTGTCACCTGCCAGAGGCTCTAATACTCCATGCTTCATTGAGCCCATGTATCTGAACAGTGAACAAGAGGCTCTAATACTCCATGCTTCGCTCTCGTTCCTACTTGTTCACTGTAACTGTAAGAGTAGTTTTTTTACTTTGATGCATGGGTTAGCTAGTTTGGAAATCGCTTTGTGGTTGTCTCCTAGCAGCACTGTACACCACGCCGTTGCCGGTGCCAACTTGTATATATCCAAAATCCACTGGACCTCTCCCGTCTCCTCCGGTGCCTCTCCCTGGCAGCGCCTTCACAGCGCGCGGCGGTGGCGATATCTCCAGCTCGCTCGAACGTCGCTGCCGCCGCGTCGAGTCCCTGGCTCCCGGCCACCATTGGACGCCGTAGCCGACGGCGTGCTGCCGCTTCCGTTGATGCTGAGGCCGCCCACACTGGCCCCGCCATCGTTGAACGCGGCCGATGACACGCCGCCGCTTCCGTTGATGTTGAGGCCGCAGGCATCAGCACCTGTCGGCTGCCCCCTGCCCTCACGGCAGCGCCATGCATGTAGATGTTGAAAGCGACGCCGAGATTGGGCGTGTTGATCTGAGTGTCTGCTCCTCACTACGGCATCAGGCATCAGCTCGTCTGGCTGCAGGAGCTGCTGCTCCTCGCCGCGCACGAACCACATGGGTTCCTTCTTCCGCATGGGCGCATGGCCGTGGGCGGCTTCCCTTCTTCTCCGCGTCTTCTCGTGCGTGCGTGCAGCGTGACCATTCTGATAGATGCTAGTTTACTGGATGTTGGACTGGATTTGGATAAACAGGCAGTGGATTGGATTGGATTGGATACATAGGAAGTTTAGTGGATTGGACTGGATAAATGCCTCCGCAGGGTTGGGTTTTATTTGGATCAGCTCCATCGGGCGTGGATGTTAATCCATTTCCAGCTTTAACCAGGGACCAGGGATGGTACTGCGAATCTGCTCTCGTCTCGTCCCTCGCGTGTGACCTGCACGCACGTAGGAGTATGCGTAGTGCTAATGCATTTGAGGCCCGCCGACAAACGCGGCCCATTCAATTCGCTGGGTGAAGTAAACTACTCCTGCCTCTTTGTTTTCCGGCAGACTCTAGGATAAACTATTCTTGTTTTTCTGCTTTTAAACGTTCTGTTCGCTTGGGTTTATTTAGCTTATAAGCCGTACTTTTTTCAGTCAACGAACAATATTTTTCTCAACATCAAATCAGTCAACATTACTTTCAGTCATGCCTTTATTAGCCAACAAGTCCAACGAACAGGAAGTCTTTTATTTATTTGTATATATAATCCATCCCGCACCTGTCCGAAGATTTGAATTTGTGCCAAATTTGGATTCCAATAAATTTCTAACTAACCCAGGTTTATACTGCACTTCCTCGAAACAAGATGAGACAATGCAGGCACACGCACTGGTCCAGTCGGTGGCCGCAGAGGATCAGGATCCCCCCACGGCTGTCTAGCTGAGGCCCTGTTTACATCGCACCCAAAATCTAAAATTTTTCAAGATTTTTCGTCACATCAAATCTTATGGCACATGCATGGAACATTAAATGTAGTTAAAAAGAATAACTAATTGCACAGTTTGCTCGTAATTAGCGAGATGAATCTTTTAAGCCTAAATAGTCTATAATTAGATATTTTTTGCTAAATACAAACGAAAGTGCTATAGTAGCTCAAAGCTAAACATTTTCGTATCAAACCCGGCCTGAATGGGCATCCCGCATCCGATGCCTCTGCAGCAGGAACGCACTCACTTACACGTGGGGCCCTGCCCTCCACCGCGCGGGCCACGTGGGCCCGCCTCGCTTCACGCCGCGGCAATTATTTTTCCCTCCGCCCCGCCGTGCACCTCGCTACGCTGCTCGCACTCTCGCTCAGCTGCTCGTGGAAGCCACCCTTTCCCTGCTCCCTCCCATCAATGGCCACGGCCGCCTCCGCCCCATGCTGAGCCAAACCCCTACTAGCGCCAGCCCAGCAGAGGAGGAGCGCCAGAGATCCTCGCCTGCCTCAGCGCCCTCCGGTTGCCCCGCCCCACCACTCACATGGCGGACTCGACGCCACCACACCATCCGCCGCGCCGCGGCGCGCCCGCGCGGCTGGTGCTGCTCGTTCGCGGGCGTCCCGGAGAGTCCCGAGCACCGCCGCGCGCTCCCGGCGTCGTCCGCGGTAGGCGCCGCCGTCCCGAAGCAGCTCCCGCCTCCTCCGCCGCCGCCCAAGTCCCCTCTGGCGCCGTCGTCGCACCACAGCTCGCCGTCGTCGAAGCTGGCGGGGCGCATTGACCCGCGCAGGATCCTCTCGCCGGGCCGCGTGTCCCCGATCGACTCCGAGGGGTCGCCGGCCGTCGCGGACGCGGAGGCGGACGCGCCTGCCGAGGGAACAGTCCGCGCCTTTCGTGGCGGTGCGGGAGGACGAGGACGAGGGAGGACGGGGAGCGGGAAGTGGAAAGGAACGCGCTGGATCTGAGGCTGTGCCTCAGGGGCAGGGACGGCCGGTGCGTCGCCATGGACCTCGACTCCGCCGTGCTGTGCGGGAGCAGCGCGTTCTTCGCCGGCATGGTGCCCGACGCCCTCTGCGAGCGGGGGCGGCGGCGGGGGCAGGAGGGTCGAGGTGGATGGGGTGGACAACTTGGAGGCGTTCAAGGAGGCGGTGGAGCTCATGTTCGAGCCCGACGCCATGCGGTGGCTCGCCAGGCCGGTGTGTCACGGGCATTGCTGTGCTCGAGGTCAGACAGATGCATCCCTTTCATTTCCTTTCCCTTCTGTTTGTTTCTGCCGACAGTACGGTACAAGTTTGTGATGTGAGTGACTAGGGAGGTAGTACTAGTGGTTGTACCAGTCACATTGCATGATTACACAGCTTAATTTGACTGATCAACTGATCATGTTGCGATGAATTCAAGGTATAATTGTCGCCTAGATGTTCATGTTCACCTATTCAGTTAGCCTGGTCACCATCGTTACGTGTAGGTGTTAAGACTGCAGGATCATAGATCTAGACTTTGACTGTTCTATTCGGTATAACATGTAAAAACGGTAGATCCTAGGACATGTAGAACGGTCTACAGAGAGACAGGGAGAGAAAGGGAAGAGTACCGAACCTGAGACCGCAGGGGTGGAGGATCCAGTAGTCTCCATCAGGTTCGTCGATGTGGGCTGCGCACGGGCAGCGACGGTCGGTGAAGAGAGGCGACGCAGTGGAGACGGTGATGCAGTGCAGTGACGATGGGATGACGGTGGCGGCTTCCCGTCGCTGGCTGCGCGCCCTCTTCGAGATCGGAATTAGGGTTTGTCGGTGGGGTTTGCGGCTCACGGCGAACCTCGTGCTTTGAGCCGCCGGCCCCCACCTCTTTATATAGCGCAGTGCGACGGAGCCCACCAACCCATGTAGGGGTTGGGCGCCCCCGATCAGGGCGCGAGACTCAAGGCCCAATAGACCGTTGGGCTTATTGGTCAGGAGATCAATCTAACATTCTCCCCCTTGATCTCACTATTACTTTTATCTTTAAAACTTTAAACTTCAATCCTTTTATCCTTACTCATTTCTTTCACAGATGATGCATAGAGCATGTCTCATCGTCACGGTCAATCGCCGATAGATTTAACAGCTACAATGCACGTCTCTGATCTGAAATAGTTTACTTTAACTTTTGGGCCCTTTATAGTCCAGAAATGATAGGCTTTCCCTTAAACCCATGCCGGCTACATGTTCTCTGAACACCGTTGGGTGGTAAGCCTTTTATAAGCGATCCGCGAGCATCTTTTCTGGTACTTATATGCTCAAGACTTATCATTTGATCCCGGACTTTATCCTTCACAACATAATACTTTATGTCAATGTGTTTGGCAGCACCACTTGACCTATTGTTGTGAGCATACTGTACTGCTGGATTATTATCGCAGTATAATTTCAGTGGTCTATTGATGTCGTCAACCACCTTCAAACCGGGGTATGAACTTCTTCAGCCAGTTCACCTGCCCCGTTGCCTCATAACACGCTACAAACTCGGCATACATTGTGGACGATGTAGTGACGGTTTGCTTTGAGTGTGCATTAATTTTACTTCTGCCCAACGGTGATGTAAAATGTTTGCATGGATGAATAATAAGTTTTAATTTTGACCAACGTTGAGTTAAAGCATTGAAATTTATGTATAAATGTTTCTTACTTACTCTGGTGTGATTTTATGAGGCAAATGCATTGTGAACATTGCCAACATCCCGACACTCAACGGAACCAATAACCGTGTGTGGTGGGAGAAGTATGAATTGGAACTTGCGTTGGGAGAGGTCGATTTTGCCATCACCTACACGTGTCCTAGTGAGACAGAGGGACCCCGCGTGAAGAGGTGGACAATGAATCTAACGTTGATTCGCTGCTCGAAAGCGTGATCATGCTGAAATAAGAATGAATATGACCTTGAACATAGGTAATGACTCTCTCCAACCACAAGTGCCTGTTGGTAGCCAAAGCCACCATAGACGAACAGATAAGGGGCTCAATCCCTGAATGTGCTACTGCCAAAGAATATCATGAGAAAATTAAGAGTCAGTTTACTAGGTTCTACAAGGCCACAACAAATTCACTGATTAAGAAGCTTGTGAAGAGAAATTCATTGGTGGTAGCATAAGAGAGGCACATTTTGAAGATGAACACTATGGCATCTAAGCTAAAAGAAATGAATTTGAAGGAGGAGGATTTCCTGATTCATTTTGATTTTTGCCTTCTTTGCCAAAAGAATATGACACCTTTATGTGAATTATAATATGTAGCCTAAAAGGATGGGCATAGAAAGACTCATCTCAAATGTGCTCAAGAAGAGGAGAGGATTAAAGTCCTCACCAGGTGAATCTTGCTCATTTTGTGAAGGATAACAAAAGAAAAAACTTTAATGGCAAGAATTCTAAACCATAAGGGAAACCCTAAGTGGGATAAGATCATCTTCCTCCAATTCACAGGGAAAGAAACCCCAGGATTCTGAGAATCAGCAGTATGGTGGAGCTGAAAAGATCAGGTGCAGCACTGCTTCAAGAAGGGGACACTACAAAAGGGATTGTCCAGACTTTCTGAAATCTCTGCTAAAGAAAGGTGATGAATTTATTACATTTGTAGATGAATCCCTGTATTTATGTTATGATAAATCCACTTAGTGGGTTGATTCAGGAGCAACTACTCATGTTGCAAATTCCTTACAGGGGTTAAGTGGGACGAGAAACCTTGCAAAGAGGAGAAAGAACGATTTAAAGTTGCAAATGGAGTGCAAGCCAATGTTGAAGCCATTGGAGATTTTTCTTTAGAATTGAATAATGGTTTTGTACTTAGACTTAAAGAAGTACTTTATGTTCCCTCTTTGTGTAGAAATTTGATAAGTGTTTCAAAACTTGATGATGATAGAATTGATTGCCATTTTGGTGATGGCAAGTGTAAGATACTGGTTAATAATAAATATATTGGTCTTGCCTTCCGACAAGACAAGCTTTATTTATTATCTCTTGCTGAGAATACGAACAATGTATGTGATGAGAATGTGAATGATTCCCCATCTGTGGATGTAACTAAGAAGCGAAAGAGAATTGATACTGTCTCTTTGAAATTATGGCATTGTCGCTTGGGCCATATTTCGAGGGGGAGAATGGAGTGATTGGTTAAGGAATCAATTCTCCCGCACTTAGAATTTTTAGATTTAGAACAATGTATTGATTGCATCAAAGGAAAGTATGTCAAGAAAATTAAGAAAGATGTCAAACGAAGCACAGGAATTTTAGAAATAATCCACATAGACATATATGGTCCTTTTCCTATGAAAAGTGTGGATGGTTATGACTCGTTTATAACATTCACAGACGACTACTCTCGTTATGGCAATATTTATCCAATTAAAGAAAGATCGGAAGCATTGAATAAATTCAAAATATTTAAAGCTGAAGTTAAAAATCAGCACAATAAGAAAATCAAGATAGTACGATCAGACTGAGGTGGGAGAGTACTATGGGTGACATACCCCATATGGCCAAATTCCTAGACCATTCGCAAGGTTCCTACAGGAAAATGGCATAGTTGCTTAGTACTCCACACCGGGGGAGCCTCAGCAGAATGGAGTGGCTGAAAGATGTAACCGTACCTTAATGGATATGGTAAGAAGCATGATGAGTTACTCTACATTACCGATTAGTTTATGGATGGAGGCACTGAAAACCACTATTCACATACTTAATCGAGTACCAAGTAAATCGGTGCCTAAAACACCGTATGAATTATGGACAGGAAGGGAACCCTCACTTAACCATTTACGTGTGTGGGGCTATCCAGCTGAGGCAAAAGTGTTTAACCTAAACATAGGAAAGTTAGACTCCAAGACAGTCAGCTGTCATTTTATTGGCTATCCAGAAAGATTAAAAGGATATCGCTTCTATTGTTCTGACAGACATACGAAGATTGTAGAAACAAGACACGCTGTGTTCTTGGAGGATAACATGATCAGGGGGAGCATGGTAGCACGAGAAATCAGCCTACAGGAGAAACGGGTACATGTATCCACTCCGATGGTTGAAGAACCATTCTTCACGCTACCTGCTGCTGTTGCACCGACAGTGCAGGACACTATAGTGCCAACACCTGTTGCAAGTTATCCCATGGCAACAATGAATGAACATGAGGAACCTGTCCTTGAGGAACCTATCCTTGAGGAACCTATAGAACCAAATGTTGCACATGAGGAAGAATAACAACAGCCCAATGTGGAACAAGTGCCGGAGGCACCTAGAAGGTCTCAAAGAATAAGAAGATCAGCTATTACTGATGACTATGAAGTTTATGAAACAGAAGAATATCAGATGGGGGATGATCCCACCTCATTTGAAGAAGCCATGAGAAGCGACCACTCATCAAAGTGGCTTAAGGTCATGGAAGATGAATTGAAATCAATGAGTACCAATAAAGTTTGGGACTTAGAAAATATTCCTAAAGGAGCCAAAACAGTAGGCTGTAAATGGGTCTATAAAACGAAATATGACTCCCAAGGGAATATAGAAAGATTTAAAGCGTGACTTGTGGCGAAAGGCTTCACGCAAAGAGAAGGGATTGATTACAATGAGACGTTTTCTCCAGTCTCATGTAAAGATTCCTTCAGAATTATAATGGCACTTGTAGCCCACTATGATTTGGAGTTACATCAAATGGATGTAAAGACGGCCTTCCTAAACGGGGATTTGGAAGAAAATGTTTATATGACACAACCGAAAGGTTTTGTCGTAAAAGGAAAGAAAAATATGAGATGCCACCTGAAGAAATCAATCTACGGATTGAAGCAAGCTTCAAGACAGTGGTATTTGAAGTTTGATAGAACAATAAAAGGTTTTGGGTTTGAAGAAAATGTTGAGAACAATTGCGTTTATGCAAAGTTCAAGAATGGAAAGTATATATTCCTAATTTTGTATGTGGATGATATCTTGCTTGCTAGTAGTGATATCAATCTACTAATGGAAACGAAGAAATTCTTGTCCTCAAACTTTGATATGAAAGATCTCGGTGAGGCCTCGTTCATTTTGGGAATAGAGATTCACCAAGACAGAAGAAAAGGGGTTCTAGGATTATCACAAAAGGCATACATAGAAAAGGTCCTAAAGAAATTTAGTATGCATGCGTGTAGTCCTTCACCTGCTCCTATAGTCAAGGGCGATAGGTTTGGGGAACATCAGTGTCCCAAGAACCAATATAAAATTGACCGAATGAAAGTGGTACCGTATGCTTCAGCTGTTGGAAGTCTACAATATGCTCAAGTGTGTACACGCCCTGACTTAGCTTTTGTTACCAGGTTACTTGGCAGATATCAATAGAATCCAGGAATTGAACATTGGAAATTAGTGAAAAAATTCATGTGTTATTTACAGGGTACGAAAGGCCTCATGCTTACGTATAGAAGATCTGATTCCCTGCAGATAGAGGGGTATTCAGATTCTGATTATGCAAGAGATGAAAGAAAATCCACGTCAGGATATGTATTTACTCTCGCAGGAGGGGCTATATCGTGGAAAAGCTCCAAACAAACCGTGACTACATCCTCGACAATGTATGCCGAGTTTGTAGCATGCTATGAGGCAACGGGGCAGGTGAATTGGCTGAAGAAATTCATACCTGGATTGAAAGTGATTGATAATGTAAATGAACCACTAAGATTGTATTGTGATAACAATCCAGCGGTACAGTATGCTCACAACAATAGGTCAAGTGGTGCTGCCAAACACATTGACATAAAGTACTATGTTGTGAAAGATAAAGTTCGGGATCATATAATAAATCTTGAGCATATAAGTACAGAGAAAATGCTTGCGGATCCACTCACAAAGGGCTTACCACCCAACGTGTTTAGAGAACACGTAGCCGGCATGGGTTTAAGGGAAAGCCTATGATTCCCGAACATACGAAGGGCCCAAAGAAAGTTTATATTTCAAAACAGAGAAGTGTATTGTGGCTGTTAGTCTAACGGCACTAATTGCTGTGACGATGGGACAGTTCTATGCACTAATATGTGATGAAATAGGATGGAAGCAAGAAAAAATATGAATTGAAAGTTTTGAGTATGAAATTAAGGAACGAAGAATAGATGAGAGATCAAGGGGGAGAATGTTAGGTTTGATCTCCCACCAGTTAGGCCCAATGGCCTTTTGGGCCTTGTTCTCGCGCCCTGATCGAGGGCGCCCAATCCTACATGGTTGGTGGGCCCCCGTCGTGCAGCGCTATAAAGGAAAGGTGGGGGCCGGGGCTCGTAGTACGAGGTTCACCACGCCGCTAGTCACCCCACCGACATCCTAACCCTAGACTCGATCTTGAGAAGGGGCGCTGCCAGCGACGGGAAGCACCACCGACGCTGGCAACGCCACCCCGACGCACACACCGCCGCCGAGGATGCCACAGCGCCAACTCCTCCCTCTCCACCGAACGTCGCTGTCGGCGCGCAGATGGCGTCTGCCAACAAGACCTCGGCTGGTGCTTCGACCACTATGGCTTTTGATGGTTTGCTACCTATCACCCCCTTTCTCTCTGTCTCTCTGTAAATCCCGAACACCTATTCTACTACTATGTATCCCGATCTGATGAATATGACTAAAACGAAAATTAATAGTTTCTTGTCGGCGACGACGAAGTCGTATTCTGCCATGCACCACCCCATCCTATCGATCGATCGAGCAGAGGGCTCTGTCTTGCGGCCGTAGGAGAAGGTGCAGAACGTGCCGCCACCGGATCCCTCGACGTCCTTGCGCCCTATCTCCGAGTGCTAGCTCGTGCTGTCACCGCCGGTGACCGTGCGATGCCTGTGCCCACTGAGCTTGCCTCGCGTGTTCATGAACTTCTTGGCGTGGTAGAAGTACCAGATCCTGCTGTAGCCGTCGTCTTCGACACCGGTTCCTAGCACCGGCTCTAGGTCGGTGATGAGAACCTTGAGAACGGCATCACATACGTCGACGTGATGGACGAAGTGGATGTGGTCTCCGGCGTGGACGCGGCGTAGGAGGGCGATGGAAGCCTTATTGTCGGTGGAGTGGCAATCGTCGTTGGAAGCCATGTCTCCGAGATGCAGCTATTGGTGGATCGACGATGATCGACTGATCGGAGGAGGCGTGCGTGTGTGTGCGCGTGAAGAAAGCACGCATTGGAGGCAGAGGTGGGAGGGAGCGGCGCTTCCGCTATATATAAAGCACACGTTGGAAGCAGAATCTTGTCCGGATGGATGGATCGATTTTGGTTCCTTTGCCGTGATTTTTTTTCAACAAAAACAAGTAGTCGAGTTGTTTTCGATCCCTATTCCATCTCTAAACTGAAAGTCTGAAACCAACCGAACCGCGCCGCCATTCTGACGACCGTGCCCGAACCCCAATCAAGGGCGCTCGATCGCCTCCTGTCGTCATCTATTTCGATTCATTTCGTGCATTCTGATCGATCGATTTTGAATCTTTCCCCATGATTTCCAACAAACATTTACTCCCTCTCTAAGTCTGAACTGAAACCAATCACAAGAAAATAGGGTGCCGGCCTCCCGTTGGTTCTAGAATGGCGCGCCGGCCGCCATTCCCTAGAATCCATGCCCCGTGCAAGCAAGGGCGCCCGCCTCCCGAACGCCGCGCCAGGGTGCCATCATCATGAACACACTCGTCACCAGGCACTCGAGCCAGTGGTCCGCGCGCGCGCTTGGTGCTCGATCTGGGCGTTCTGGGCCATGCGCGCACTGGCTTGGTGAGCGCGGACTACGTTCGTGGCCAATGCACCGGTCAAGGCTTGCTCTGAGCTCCTGTCTTGCACCCAGTTCAAAAGATGTATGCAAACAATAGAGGAATGGATCAACATACTTGGTTAATGGTAGCCATGTCCATGTTATAGTCAGACGACGAGCTATGCACTGATTCGTGTCTGTACTCAAAATCACTGCTAGTTAATGATAGCCTGAGATGCTTCCTTTGGACTCCCAAGCAAGAGATTCTTGCATTAACATTTAGGGCAAATTGGCTGGCGGACACCCACAGTGGTGGTCGTTTGTTGGCGGACACTCAAAGTGGAGCTATATGTTAGAAGGACACTCTGGTTTCTTTTAATTATGCCAGAGGACACCGCGGGCCGGTTTCCACCGGTTGAGGAGAGAGAAATATTAAGTTTGGACATTCGGTGCCCCTGAGCCACGTTTGGGTCCGATTGGACTAGGTAATAACCGACCTGAGCTGTCTCAGTGTTGGACCGGCTCGTCTTCATCTGTCTCAGTCTCCCCCACGAAAAAGGAAGCAGCGGCGACGGCGGCTGAGGGCAGGCGCGGCGCTAGCGGGCGACTGCGGGTAGGAGTCAGGCCCCACAACAAAGGAAGCCAAGAAGAAGAAGGCAACCTTGTTGAGCCTACACCTCCTGAACAAGCTACACAGTACGTGATCCATCTCTTGCCTTCATTTCAGTTAGTTTACTACATCTTAACCACATGTTTCATCTTGCAGGATTCCAACCTCCCCAGTCACTAGGACCCATGACAAACACCAAGTGGCAGATAGCCTAAGGCCCCTGACTAGGAGTCAGGCTTCCTCACAACTACCTACCAGGCAGTTCAAGCACTTGCACTAGGAGCAAGAGGGCCCTGAAGGACTTGTAGGCACTGCAAGCAACACAGAAAGTGAAGAAAGATTATGTGCTTTTGTGGCATATGCACACTACCAGAACAAACTGCAACAGCTGGAGGGTATTGTAGTTAGTATTGTATTGAACTGTGTATTGTAGTGAACTGGGTATTGTAGTGAACTTGGTATTGTATTGCACTAAACTTGGTATTGTATTTTAGTCAACTTAGTATGGTTGCTGTGCCACCTACCTTTTAATGGTAATGTTGCTTGCTGTATTCAAGTTGGTAATGATGAAAATGTATTAAACTTGGCAACAAAGCTCAGAACTCCTACAAAGCACATGGTAACATTCACAAACATTGCAAAGCAAAGTAAAGTTCATGCATTGTTCATCCACATGGCAACAAAGCAAAGTAAAGTTCATGCATTGTTCAGTCAGATAACTGCATTCCATTCATTTCACAAACATTACAAAGCAAAGTTCATGCATTGTTCATCCACATGGCAACAAAGCACATGGCAACAAAGCTCAGAGCTCCTACAAATACACTGGCCACATTCATCCACCTATTCACTCTCTGCTCTCCAGCTATTCTACTCATCGCAGCCCTCTGACTAGAAACAACATTGGTCAGGTTCAATAGAGACTTCTCCAAAGCCTTCAAGCCTGACATCACTGCTGCAGCATCCACACCGTCTCCTGCGCTCGGTGGCTTCCACACGAAGAAACCGCACTGGCTATTGCCCTGTTCACACCGAAGAACACAAGATTGGGATGAACCTAGATCAGGATTTCAAAAGGCCAAAATGGACCACAAATAAATGAAATGAAAATAACTCACCCAGTCCCGATTCCTGCAAGTATAGAACTGCTTGTCTGGGTTGTTTTGGGTTCTCGACGTCTGCTCTACAACAGTCATCGTCCTGCAGAAAGGGCACAATGGTTGCGCCTCTCTCACTCCACGCGAACCTGTCGAGGACGAAGCGCCCGAGCCTGTCGCCATCTTGCAACGGCCTTTGCTTGCCCTTTCTTATCGACGACGCCATGCCCGCCCACAGCCGCCTGCCAGCGCCGTGCCCGCCCTCAGCCGCCGCCGCCGCCGCTTCCTTTGTCGTGGGGGGAGACCGAGACAGATGAAGACGAGCCGGTCCAACACTGAGACAGCTCGGGTCGGTTATTACCTAGTCCAACCGGATCCAAACGTGGCTCAGGGGCACCGGATGTCCAAACTTAATGTTTCTCTCTCCTCAACCGGTGGAAACCGGCCCGCGGTGTCCTCTGGCATAATTAAAAGAAACCAGAGTGTCTTCTAGCATACAACTCCACTTTGAGTGTCCGCCAGCCAATTTCCCCTAACATTTATGGTTAATTGGTTACAGGCACAGCATCGGTGGTGTGCACGTGGAGCTTCGTCTGGGAGGGAGACAAACCAATTCACCATGAATGCCTGTGTCAATACACTGTTACGTTAAGAAACAAAATGAGAACTAGAATACTAGATCTAAACACTTGGCTTCTAGAATGAGATTTACTCTTTGTGGCAATTCGCGGGTTGAGAATTGAGATGTACTTATAGCCTTATAGGTGTATGGGTCTTAAGACTGCAAAGAAGAAATTTGAGACTACCATGTCTGCATTCTTTTTCTCGAGGTAAATGAGGTTGAATTTCTTGTTTCTCGTTGCTTGCAGTTGCAGCAGACCAACAGCCATCGAGGACTGGTCCTATGGGGCAAGCCCTTTATTTCCTTATCTTCAGATGAGCAGCAGCATATATTACTAGGACTGCATACCTTGTTTCTTGCATATGTGCTGCATTCCACCTACCTACCTACCTGTGAAATAATTGTGGCAATTTACAAGGGATTTTCGTAGTCATCCTACATAAAATCAAATGAGATCGACAACAATGTGGTGATGAGATGAGAGTACGGGAATTGTAGATACAAAATTAGCAATCCCAACAGGAGGTGATTGATAGAACAGAATCTTCATAGAATCGGTTGCCGTAGATCTATGTTTTAGACCATGAATATTTCTTGCAACTGCACTAACCTATAATATATAGCATGCTGCATTAGCTGGTATGTGTATTCAATAATCTAAAGACTATGTCATCCAGAGGGTGCTCCCATACTCTCTAGTCTCCTGCAAGGTAAAGAAAATTACTTTGGTTGTGCCAAGGTAAACATCTAACTAATGATGTGAAGGTCCCACAACAGCAATGTTTCGTGGTGTAGTTGGTTATCACGTTAGTCTAAACTAGTCCATCACGCGCGCCCTCGCACGCGTCGGCAGTCATTTGGAAATGCAATCCCAGATGTAAACATAGATCTCTCAGTTTAGACACTTAGAAAACCTAACCATAAGGAAATAGTTCCCCTTGCCTTTGTTAAGAGAGGTAAAGACCATGCCCTTTAGGGAGGTACTAACTATACTGCAAGCAGGTGGGAGTGTAGACAAAAAAAACAGAATGCACCAGGCACAGACCAACTCAACTACTGCATTCAGGATATGGAAAAGGAAAAAAAGGCAGAAGATAAGGTCAACAAACCAGGTACACAGCACTAACAAAATCATTTTTGGACACTGCATTGAACTCTAATGTGAATATATCCAACAGATGAATCATCATTTTCTCTTTTCTGCAAACCATAGAAAGCTGTAGTTGTAACAACCAGTCGTCTCTGCATCTTCATTGTCTTAACAGGAGCGCAGTCACCATGTTTAACCTACAGATAACATAAGGAAGATCACAATAGTCAGATAGTTAGTTAAGAAAGATCCTGATTCCTGAGATAATCTAGAAGACAGAATTTATTTAGATTGTCCATTACCTTCATCGTAACCAACGTCTCGTTTGGACCTTGCAGCATGGATGAGGCGTGAAATGCAGATTTACCTCTTACATCAACGCCGCTGACTGATAAAAGCTGATCACCCTGATGCTTGATCAAATGACTTGAACGTTTATCTAAACTGTGCACCTTATCCAAATATAAGAAGTGTATCATTAGTTAACCTATACATGTATATAGAATCAAAGATTATAAAATAGACACATCCAAAGATCTATACGTACTACATTATTGGGCAGTCCAAGCAACCAGACTCAAATATACCAAACAAGAGTTCGTTGTGATACTAATATCATCGATAACAAAGTACAAAACAAACTGTACGCAAAACCGACAGCTGAGAGTAGTAGAAACTAAATTAGCCCAAAGCTACGTACTACATTATTGGGCAGTCCAAGCAACCAGACTCAAATATACCAAACAAGAGTTCGTTGTGATACTAATATCATCGATAACAAAGTACAAAACAACTGTACGCAAAACCAACAGCTGAGAGCAGTAGAAACTAAATTGGCCCAAAGCTTAGAAGGTAACTGCATGCAAAACCAACAGCCGAGAGTAGTAGAAACTAAACCGGGCCAAAGCCTCTAAGTTGCGAGACCTGTAGGGTTTTAGCAGCGAGGCAAAGCAATTGGCCAGTCCAAGCAACCAGACTCAAATATACCAAACAAGAGTTCGCTGTGATAATAATATCATCGATAACAAAGTACAAAACAACTGTACGCAAAACCGACAGCTGAGAGCAGTAGAAACTAAATTGGTCCAAAACTTAGAAGCTAAACTGCATGCAAAACCAACAGCCGAGAGCAGTAGAAACTAAAACCGGGCCAAAGCTTCTAAGTTTCGAGACCTGTAGGGTTTAGCAGCGAGGCAAAACAACGTGAGCTGAAATTAGGCAGGATTCACTGTATCTCATTGAACTTATTGGAACTTACTTTGATATAGACAAGGGTCGTCCTTTGTAGCTTCGTTACTAATCTTTCTTTAATGTAATTTAGAGGCAGACATGCGAGTAGTTTCTTTAATCAGTTGGACATCTTAAATGGGAGTGCAGTGGAATGCTGCTCATATCCAACTATATTAATTTTAATTGGAAGCCGCGGGTTGACCCTAACTATTTTGTAGGGGCATCACTGTTGCAACTAGACCTGTTTTTTTACCAGTAGATGGCAAAGCACAGAGCAATTTAAATGTAGGTCTAGTCTTAAAATTATAAATTATTTTAGAAAATACCAAGAACCAAACACAGAAATAGTAAGTAAAATCTAGCTGCAATAATATTTGGATTTGGGGCTGGGATTGGAGACCAAAGGATGCAGCGGCCGTGAATTATGTCAACATTATTGTCCTATACTTTGCCTGCATGGAAGAGATTTGGGAACCATAAATTAGTGGCACAGAGGGTCCTTTTATCACAACTGCAACAAAACCCATGTACACCTAGAGCCAAAATCAAGTTATGCAATACAAAGGTGGAATCAGACAAGATACGTAAAAGGTATTCATACATGAAATCATAAATCTAAACCTAAGGGGTCTGTGAAGCCAACAGAACTCATCAGACTGTAATGGTATAGAAAAATTTCTCGCTCTCAAACACTGACATCCTATTTTTTAGGTTACATACATAATCAGGTACATACGTCAGGCCAGTTATAGGATGAAAATATTTCTGTCCATCTTTCCAGAATTCCCAATGGGATTGAATCTATACATAGTTTTTATCAGGGTGAGTAGCCATGTCTCCCAAGCACATGACTAAGAAGTAAACATATCATGTAATGTTTCATATTGTTACGTCCGCTGACAACTTGATTTAGTATAGCACTATAAAAGATAATCTAAGATTGTAACTGTGAAGTACACAAACCAACTAATCTGATGACAGAGACTACAAAAGATAATCTAAGTCCGCATAAATCCTCTGAATGTGCTTGGAGTTTTGCTATGTCTAGTTTATCTGCAATGATATAGAACTATGTTCCAAGACATGTTAAGTTTTGCCTGATGCTTGTTAATTCATGAACGATGTTTGCAGCTAGCTGTAATGCGACTATCTATCTTATTCAACTGTGTTGTCGACAACAAGCCTACATGTCCCCCCCTCAAATCTTCGAGTACAAGTTGTAGTATCTGAACGTACATACCACCACATGCACATAAATTCACACACACAGTCTAGTGTGTACGCTACATCTACACCTACATAAAGAAACTGCACGTGGCTGAGAGAAGTCATCCTAGCACTGGTAGAGAACAGAGCTTTACTCCCGGTGGGGAACCCCCTCTAGTCTCGGTTTTCCACCCGGGAGCAAGCATCCGGGACTAAAGGGGGGTCCTTTAGTCCCGGGTCAGGAACCGAGACTAAAGGGGGACCTTTAGTCCCGGTGGGTAACATCAACCGGGACTAAAGGTGCCTCCTGACATGCCACGATGGCCGGCACCCTTTAGTCCCGGTTGGTAATACGAACCGGGACTAAAGGTTTTTTTTCTTTTTTCTTTTCTTTTCATTTTTTTGTTTTCTTTTCAAAATAGGTTTTCGAAGTCGTATTGTACGCTGCTAATTATACATTTATACGTGCGTATAGTATGTTTTGGTTCAAGCACAATAAACGTATTAAATCACACAATTCAAGCATAGAAATATATATATATATATATATATATATATATATATATATATATATATATATATATATATATATATATATATATATATATATATATGCATGCATGCATCATATATATATTTACATGCATGCATGCATATGTGTAATTATATTATTTCATGTGCATATATTACAAAAGATTGTATTATAGTTGTTGTGATATAACAAGTTTCCTCTCATCCTCTAGCTTGGCTTCCATGGCAGTGTTGGGTCGAAGTAGAACTCGCCCTTGGAATCGATAACCTGCTCATTAAAAAATCCGGCTATAGACTCTTGAATTGCTTTGATTTGGTCTTGCCGTATGATCTTTTCCTCCAACCATCGAGCCTACAGGTTTGAATTAAAGGAAAATAACTTAATATATGTATATATATATATATATATATATATATAAAGACATAGTAACACAATCAATAATAATAATTAAATGAATATATAGTGTATTTTTAACGTACTTTGAGTCTCTCTGTAGGAGTTCTTTGGGAGACCACCTTGATAAACTTGCAAACATAATAACCACAGTAATTGTTCCCCTGTTCCTGCCTCAGACACCACTTTACGAGAAAAAGATTTATTATCCAATCTGGTGATCCGGTGAAAGCTATATGTTTAATTAATAAAGATGATGCGATTTAGGGGACTTACTTTCAAAGGGATTACATTCAGTGGCGCTTTGCATTTTCTCATGTGTTGCTTCTCAATAAAGGTTTTCCAAACACTGCCTAATAAAAAATTTGCTCCGATTTAGGACGGCACCGTACTTGGCCACGGAAGAGCTCTGATTCTATGAGGAAGGGAACACGGTCTTCCACGACCGTTGCCGCTCTCCCTCGTAGAATCAAAGCTCTTCCTTGACGTCCGTTACCGCTCGGCAGAGAACATGCTCGTCGAAATGAACACGGTCCGCTAGTTCAACTAGCTACTTTAACCTTCCTTCATGTAAATATGCAAGCTTGAAGTGATTTTTGAGCTCAAATTGCTTATAAATGAAAAAAACCACAATAAAGAACCATATATATATATATAGTGAACAAAATGGGATAAGACAATGATGAAATATGAGAGTATGAAGTTGGTAACCTTTAGAACCGAAGAATCGACAGAGGAATCGAAGAAATCGGTGAAGGAATCGAAGAATGGATGGAGAAAGAGCAAGAACACTGCTTAAATTTGAACTTAAGCTCTCTGGCGGGCTCGGAGAGGAAGAAGACGGCCAGCAGGATTTATAGCTCAAAAACATGTTTTAATAAATAACCATCCGTACTAGTTGACCTTGCTTACGTGATCATCTCGGCGAGCATTTCTCCACCGGATGGCACCGTACTCGGTCAAGGAAGAGCTCCGATTCTACGAGGAAGGGAACACGGTCTTCCACGACCATTGCCACTCTCCCTCGTAGAATCAAAGCTCCTCCTTGATGTCCGTTACCGCTTGGCAGAGAACATGCTCGCCGAGCTGAACACGGTCCGCAAGTTTAACTAGTACGTATTTTTATATAATTTTCTAACTATTTTCTAAGTTTTTCATTTCATAAAAAGTTAAAATAAAATGTTTAGTCGCGGAGTCCATAGAAATGACCATATTTTGACCTAGTAACGCATTGTCAATTGTCATTGCGTTGCATTGCACCCCGGACCGGACTCCGGACAATAAAATACTATGGTCGATCGATGCCGTTCTTTGTCGTACAGTCGCACGGCGACGGCCGACGGGCCTGTTCAACCACCAAATCTGTTAGGCCCGGCTGTTCGGGCGTATCGTCAAAAGAGAACGGATTTGCTTTCTATTGCACGGCCTTGCATTGCATCTGTCATACCAGTCGGAGGCACTAGTCCCTATACTTATTTTTTAATACACTATAAATTTCTCATTTTATAAGCAAATAAAATTAAAAAACTCTAAAATTCTCTATATCTCTAAACAATGAAGTGTGCTATGCATGCTACAAATGAACGGTGAATACTAGTTTTTAATAGCTACTTTAACCTTCATGTAAATATGCAAGCTTGAAGTGATTTTGAGCTCAAATTGCTTACAAATGAAAAAAAAAACCACAATAAAGAACCACATATATATATAGTGAACAAAATGAGATAAGACAATGGTAAAAAATGAGAGTATGAGATTGGTAACCTTTACAACTAAAGAATCGACGGAGGAATCGAAGAAATCGATGGAGAAATCGAAGAATGGATGGAGGAACAATGGAGGGAGGAAGCAATAACACTAGTGCAGTTAGCTTCAAAATGTGCTGAGCTCGGGCTCGGGGAGGAAGAAGGAGACGACCGATATATAAAGGGGGACCTTTAGTCCTGGTTGGTGGCTCTAACCAGGATTAAAGGTCCCTCCCAACGGCTCCTGCGCCAGACAGAGGTGGCAGAGACCTTTAGTCCCGGTTGAAGCCACTAACTGGGAGTAAAAGTCTACCTTTAGTCCCGGTTGGTGGCTCCAACCGGGACTAAAGGTCCCTGCCACCTCTGCTTGGCGCAGTAGCCGTTGGGAGAGACCTTTAGTCCCAGTTGGAGCCACCAACCGGGACTAAAGATATCTCTAGTCCCGGGCACAAAAAATATCGGGACTAGAGCCCATTTTGGCCGAGAATCAAAGGTCTGTTCTCTATTAGTGTGGCTTCGCACGTGATGGGCATGTCACCCTGACCATTGTGGCACATCCACGCATGAGGCTACAGATACACAGGACTTACAAATTTATCAAAGGGGGAAAACCCCGTGAGGCACGCGAGTGTCGAACCCAGGGTTTGAACTCACGCCCGGCCGTTGGCACACCTGGCGAGCAAGCCAGCGCCGCCAGCTGATTTTGAAAACTCAATGGCGTGCCAGTCAATTTGACCTACAATTGACAAGGAGAGAAAATCTTATCAGTAATTTAAGGTAGAACATGTCGGTGTTGCTCTAGACAGTTTTAAATGTACGGCTAAATAGCCGATTCAATAAGGCTATCGACTAAATAGTCGATATCCGGTGCATCCATTAAATGAAGATCTTTAAATTAAGAATTATCGGCTAATATTAAATGATAATAATATCAATCAAAATAATTGATACTCATGGATCCTAGCAGATTCATGGTGACTGATTAATCTAAACAAAAACAAGTATAATACACTCAAATACAAAAATCAGAAGATCTTTCCTTAAAATTTCATCATATATGATCAAATGGTCGATTGATGTTATCAATCGATTACAGAGTTAATAATCAGCAGAGAAGCGATATGAGATCGGCTAAATAGAACATAATCAGTATAAAGTGCGAGCCGATAAATTTGATGAAAAGAGTATAACATATGAACAAATCGACTGTCTAATATAAATGAATGTACAAATAGTCTAAATCTAATATATTATCATCAACAATGAGCTTCGTATCGATGCAGCTATGATAATAATAACGAAATAAAATAAAATATAATGCAGTCATTTTACGCTGAAAGACAAGAGACCTGAAGAATGAACCAACTCCAGGTGTCAAAGCCCAAGGTGCCCAATATTGTGCCCAACATGAACATGTTAGTGCAAGCAAGCATCCATTCAGGGACTCACCACGGCATGCTCTGCCATCTCTCCCAACTAAACACCGATCATTTTTCTGTAAAGAGGAGATTTACTGGAGACCGGGAGATCGGAAACTGAAGGGGATCCAGAGATAGGATACCTGAGGTTGGGGCAAGAGGCGCTGCGAACTGACTGGAGGCACGCAGCCGCCGTCCCTGGCTGCCGGTTGGTGTGGACTGTGGAGGTACAGCAGCGGCCCCTGCTTGGCCGCTGGGTGGCTGCAGCCTGCACGCGTCTGCCGCCTCGAGTAGAGAAGAAAAACTCAACTGCGCTGAGGGGGACGAGAGACTGAAACTGGAGGCATAGGGACGGTGCTACAGTACCTCGTGTGTGACTATGAGGATGCAACGGCAGCGGCTGTATGTTTGCCCGGCGGAACGGCGCGGCTCGATGGCAGTGCGTCGCGAGTGGGTCCAAGACGCAGGCTCGCAAGAGGGAGCTGCAGACAGAAAGCGTGCACCAAGATTCGGTTTCGAGAAGCTTCTGTAACCGGAAGCGAGGCAAGGGCCGTTTCGAGCGGGGCAGAGCCCGGCCCAGGGCTGGCGACGCCTGCCGTGCCGCGTGCGAACCACGCCGACGGCGACGGGCAGCCGTGCGGACCGACGAACGGCGCTGTTTCTGGGCGTCCTCGCGTCGCGTGACGGGGTCTCGGATGTGGAGGAACAGGAGGAGGGCGGGGGTGCGGGAACGGCGTTTTGCCGGCTAATGCGTGCATGATTTTTTAAATAATAATAATAATAATAATAATATTTCTAGATGATTTAAATAACATACGTGAGTCAGGTATTACGCAAGGTTTCGTGGTGTAGTTGGTCATCACGTCAGTCTAGGTCTCCGGTTCGAACCCGGGCGAAGCCAAAGTTTTTATTTTTTGCTCGTCGATCGTCGTCTCGCGCGCTCTGTTGTTCTTGTTCACTCTCGCAGGTGTTAATTTTTTTAGTAGTTTTCCTGGTACATAGTACTACTATCTGATTAGATTAGGATAAAGAAATCATGTGATGTGATGCAGCGCTAAGCATTGCAGGGTCAGCGCTGTCACCTGCCAGAGGCTCTAATACTCCATGCTTCATTGAGCCCATGTATCTGAACAGTGAACAAGAGGCTCTAATACTCCATGCTTCGCTCTCGTTCCTACTTGTTCACTGTAACTGTAAGAGTAGTTTTTTTACTTTGATGCATGGGTTAGCTAGTTTGGAAATCGCTTTGTGGTTGTCTCCTAGCAGCACTGTACACCACGCCGTTGCCGGTGCCAACTTGTATATATCCAAAATCCACTGGACCTCTCCCGTCTCCTCCGGTGCCTCTCCCTGGCAGCGCCTTCACAGCGCGCGGCGGTGGCGATATCTCCAGCTCGCTCGAACGTCGCTGCCGCCGCGTCGAGTCCCTGGCTCCCGGCCACCATTGGACGCCGTAGCCGACGGCGTGCTGCCGCTTCCGTTGATGCTGAGGCCGCCCACACTGGCCCCGCCATCGTTGAACGCGGCCGATGACACGCCGCCGCTTCCGTTGATGTTGAGGCCGCAGGCATCAGCACCTGTCGGCTGCCCCTGCCCTCACGGCAGCGCCATGCATGTAGATGTTGAAAGCGACGCCGAGATTGGGCGTGTTGATCTGAGTGTCTGCTCCTCACTACGGCATCAGGCATCAGCTCGTCTGGCTGCAGGAGCTGCTGCTCCTCGCCGCGCACGAACCACATGGGTTCCTTCTTCCGCATGGGCGCATGGCCGTGGGCGGCTTCCCTTCTTCTCCGCGTCTTCTCGTGCGTGCGTGCAGCGTGACCATTCTGATAGATGCTAGTTTACTGGATGTTGGACTGGATTTGGATAAACAGGCAGTGGATTGGATTGGATTGGATACATAGGAAGTTTTAGTGGATTGGACTGGATAAATGCCTCCGCAGGGTTGGGTTTTATTTGGATCAGCTCCATCGGGCGTGGATGTTAATCCATTTCCAGCTTTAACCAGGGACCAGGGATGGTACTGCGATCTGCTCTCGTCTCGTCCCTCGCGTGTGACCTGCACGCACGTAGGAGTATGCGTAGTGCTAATGCATTTGAGGCCCGCCGACAAACGCGGCCCATTCAATTCGCTGGGTGAAGTAAACTACTCCTGCTCTTTTGTTTTCGGCAGACTCTAGGATAAACTATTCTTGTTTTTCTGCTTTTAAACGTTCTGTTCGCTTGGGTTTATTTAGCTTATAAGCCGTACTTTTTCAGTCAACGAACAATATTTTTCTCACACATCAAATCAGTCAACATTACTTTCAGTCATGCCTTATTAGCCAAACAAGTCCAAACGAACAGGAAGTCTTTTATTTATTTGTATATATAATCCATCCCGCACCTGTTCCGAAGATTTGAATTTGTGCCAAATTTGGATTCCAAATAAATTTCTAACTAACCCAGGTTTATACTGCACTTCCTCGAAACAAGATGAGACAATGCAGGCACACGCACTGGTCCAGTCGGTGGCCGCAGAGGATCAGGATCCCCCCACGGCTGTCTAGCTGAGGCCCTGTTTACATCGCACCCAAAATCTAAAATTTTTCAAGATTTTTCGTCACATCAAATCTTATGGCACATGCATGGAACATTAAATGTAGTTAAAAAGAATAACTAATTGCACAGTTTGCTCGTAATTAGCGAGATGAATCTTTTAAGCCTAAATAGTCTATAATTAGATATTTTTTGCTAAATACAAACGAAAGTGCTATAGTAGCTCAAAGCTAAAAATTTTCGTATCCAAACCCGGCCTGAATGGGCATCCCGCATCCGATGCCTCTGCAGCAGGAACGCACTCACTTACACGTGGGGCCCTGCCCTCCCACCGCGCGGGCCACGTGGGCCCGCCTCGCTTCACGCCGCGGCAATTATTTTTCCCTCCGCCCCGCCGTGCACCTCGCTACGCTGCTCGCACTCTCGCTCAGCTGCTCGTGGAAGCCACCCTTTCCCTGCTCCCTCCCATCAATGGCCACGGCCGCCTCCGCCCCATGCTGAGCCAAACCCCTACTAGCGCCAGCCCAGCAGAGGAGGAGCGCCAGAGATCCTCGCCTGCCTCAGCGCCCTCCGGTGCCCCGCCCCACCACTCACATGGCGGACTCGACGCACCACACCATCCGCCGCGCCGCGGCGCGCCCGCGCGGCTGGTGCTGCTCGTTCGCGGGCGTCCCGGAGAGTCCCGAGCACCGCCGCGCGCTCCCGGCGTCGTCCGCGGTAGGCGCCGCCGTCCCGAAGCAGCTCCCGCCTCCTCCGCCGCCGCCCAAGTCCCCTCTGGCGCCGTCGTCGCACCACAGCTCGCCGTCGTCGAAGCTGGCGGGGCGCATTGACCCGCGCAGGATCCTCTCGCCGGGCCGCGTGTCCCCGATCGACTCCGAGGGGTCGCCGGCCGTCGCGGACGCGGAGGCGGACGCGCTGCCGAGGGAACAGTCCGCGCCTTTCGTGGCGGTGCGGGAGGACGAGGACGAGGAGGACGGGGAGCGGGAAGTGGAAAGGAACGCGCTGGATCTGAGGCTGTGCCTCAGGGGCAGGGACGGCCGGTGCGTCGCCATGGACCTCGACTCCGCCGTGCTGTGCGGGAGCAGCGCGTTCTTCGCCGGCATGGTGCCCGACGCCTCTGCGAGCGGGGGCGGCGGCGGGGGCAGGAGGGTCGAGGTGGATGGGGTGGACAACTTGGAGGCGTTCAAGGAGGCGGTGGAGCTCATGTTCGAGCCCGACGCCATGCGGTGGCTCGCCAGGGCCGGTGTGTCACGGGCAATTGCTGTGCTCGAGGTCAGACAGATGCATCCCTTTCATTTCCTTTCCCTTCTGTTTGTTTCTGCCGACAGTACGGTACAAGTTTGTGATGTGAGTGACTAGGGAGGTAGTACTAGTGGTTGTACCAGTCACATTGCATGATTACACAGCTTAATTTGACTGATCAACTGATCATGTTGCGATGAATTCAAGGTATAATTGTCGCCTAGATGTTCATGTTCACCTATTCAGTTAGCCTGGTCACCATCGTTACGTGTAGGTGTTAAGACTGCAGGATCATAGATCTAGACTTTGACTGTTCTATTCGGTATAACATGTAAAACGGTAGATCCTAGGACATGTAGAACGGTCTACAGAGAGACAGGGAGAGAAAGGGAAGAGTACCGAACCTGAGACCGCAGGGGTGGAGGATCCAGTAGTCTCCATCAGGTTCGTCGATGTGGGCTGCGCACGGGCAGCGACGGTCGGTGAAGAGAGGCGACGCAGTGGAGACGGTGATGCAGTGCAGTGACGATGGGATGACGGTGGCGGCTTCCCGTCGCTGGCTGCGCGCCCTCTTCGAGATCGGAATTAGGGTTTGTCGGTGGGGTTTGCGGCTCACGGCGAACCTCGTGCTTTGAGCCGCCGGCCCCCACCTCTTTATATAGCGCAGTGCGACGGGGAGCCCACCAACCATGTAGGGTTGGGTGCCCCCGATCAGGGCGCGAGACCAAGGCTCAATAGACCGTTGGGCTTATTGGTCATGAGATCAATCTAACATTCTCCCCCTTGATCTCACTATTACTTTTATCTTTAAACCTTAAACTTCAATCCTTTTATCCTTACTCATTTCTTCACAGATGATGCATAGAGCATGTCTCATCGTCACGGTCAATCGCCGATAGATTTAACAGCTACAATGCACGTCTCTGATCTGAAATAGTTACTTTAACTTTTGGGCCCTTTATAGTCCAGAAATGATAGGCTTTCCCTTAAATCCCATGCCGGCTACATGTTCTCTGAACACGTTGGGTGGTAAGCCTTTTGTAAGCGGATCCGCGAGCATCTTTTCGGTACTTATATGCTCAAGACTTATCATTTGATCCCGGACTTTATCCTTCACAACATAATACTTTATGTCAATGTGTTTGGCAGCACCACTTGACCTATTGTTGTGAGCATACTGTACTGCTGGATTATTATCGCAGTATAATTTCAGTGGTCTATTGATGTCGTCAACCACCTTCAAACCGGGTATGAACTTCTTCAGCCAGTTCACCTGCCCCGTTGCCTTCATAACACGCTACAAACTCGGCATACATTGTGGACGATGTAGTGACGGTTTGCTTTGAGCTTTTCCATGAAATAGCTCCCCCTGCGAGAGTAAACACATATCCAGACGTGGATTTTCTATTATCTCCCGCATAATCAGAATCTGAATATCCCACTATATGGAGTGAATCAGATCTTCTATACGTCATCATGAGGCCTTTCGTTCCTTGCAAATAACGCAAGACTTTCTTTATCAATTTCCAGTGTTCTATTCCAGGATTGCTCTAGGAATCTGCCAAGTAACCCGGTAACAAATGCCAAAGTCAGGGCGCGTACACACTTGAGCATATTGCAAGCTTCCGACAGCTGAAGCATATGGAACCACTTTCATTTGATCGATCTCATATTGGTTCCTGGGGCATTGAAAATCTCCATATCTATCGCCCTTGACTATAGGAGCAGGTGAGAGGACTACATTTGTGCATACTGAATTTCTTTAAGACTTTTTCTATGTATGTCCTTTTGTGACAGTCCTAATACCCCTTTACTTCTATCTCGGTGAATCTCGATCCCTAGAACGAACGAAGCTTCATCAAGATCTTTCATATCAAACTTTGAGGACAAAAACTTCTTTGTTTCCAGTAGTAAACTGACATCACTACTAGCAAGTAAGATATCATCCACATACAGGACAAGGAAGATAAACTTCCATTCTTAAACTTTGCGTAGACACAATTGTCCTCAACATTATCTTTAAACCCAAAATTCTTTATTGTCTGATCAAACTTCAAGTACCACTGTCTTGAAGCTTGTTTTAATCCATAAATAGATTTCTTTAGACGGCATCCCAAACGTTCTTTTCCTTCCATGACAAAACCTTTCGGTTGTGCCATGTAAATATTTTGCTCTAAGTCTCCGTTGAGAAATGCCGTCTTTACATCCATCTGATGTAATTCCAAATCGTAATGTGCCACTAATGCCATTATGATTCTGAAGGAATCCTTACATGAGACTGGAGAAAATGTCTCATTGTAATCAATCCCTTCTCTTTGTGTAAAGTCCTTTTGCCATAAGTCGGGCTTTATATCTCTCTATATTCCCTTGAGAGTTCAAGTTTTGTTTTGTAGACCCATTTACAGTCCTACTATTTTGGCTCCTTTAGGAATTATCTCCAAATCCCTAAACTTTATTTGCATTCATTGATCTCATCTCATCTTCCATGGCCTCAAGCCACTTTGATGAATGATCATCTTTTCATGGCTTCTTCAAATGAGGTGGGATCATCCTCCATTTGAAATTCTTCAGTGTTGTACACTTCATAATCAGCAGGAATAGCTGATTTTCTAACTCTTTGAGACCTTCTAGGGGCCTCCTCAATTGGCACATTTTCTGTTTGAGGCTGTTGTTGCTCCTCCTCATGTGTGGCAATAGGTTCTATAGGATCCTGAGCCACAGGTTCCTCATCATCATTCATTATTGCCACAGGCGGGATAACAACAGATGCTGGCACTACAGTGTCTTGTACTGTTGGTGTCAGCAACAGCAGGTAGTTCGAAAAATGGCTCATGAATGATCGGAGTGGGTGCATATACCCGTTCTCTTCAAGGTCAATTTCTCGAGCTACCATGCTCCCCCTAATTATTTTATCCTCTAGGAAGACAGCGTGTCTCGTTTCCACGAACTTTGTATGTCTATTAGGACAGTAGAAAGTGAAAACCTTTTGATTTTTCTGGGTAGCCAATGAAATGGCAACTCACTGTTTTGGGATCTAGCTTCCCAATGTTTGGGTTAAAAACTTTAGCCTCAGCAGGGCTTCCCCACACACGCAAGTGGTTAAGTGAGGGTACTCTTCCTGTCCACAACTCAGTACGGTGTTTTGGGCACCGACTTACTTGGTACTCTATTGAGAATATGAATGGCGGTTTTTAACACTCTCCATCCACAGACTCGTGGGTAAAGTGGAGTAACTTATCATACTACGCACCATATCCATCAGGGTACGGTTACGCCTTTCAGCTACTCCATTCTGCTGAGGTTCGTCCCGGTGTTGAATACTGGGCGACTATACCATTCTCCTGTAAGAACCTTGTAAAAGGTCCAGGAACTTGTCCATATGGGGTATGCCGACCGTAGTACTCTCCTCCACGGTTAGATCTGACTATCTTAATCTTTAAATCATGCTGATTTTCAACTTCTGATTTAAATATTTTAAATTTATCCAACGCTTCTGTTCTTTCTTTAATTGGATAAATATAGCCAAACCGAGAGTAATCGTCTGTGAATGTTATGAATGAATCATAACCATCCACACTTTTCACAGGAAAAGGACCACATATGTCTGTATGAATAATCTGTAGAATTCCTGCGCTTCGTTTGGCATCTTTCTTAATTTTCTTTACATACTTTTCCTTTTATGCAATCTCTACATTGTTCTAACTCTGAGAGCTCTAATGGAGGAAGAATATCATTCTTAACTAGTCTTTCTATTCTCCCCCTCGAAATATGGCCTAAACGACAGTGCCATAATTTCGACAACTGCAGTCGTGAGCTCTCTTTCGTTTTCTGTTTCCATTGTTCGATGAGGATACATTTTCATTCACATCACATACATAATTCACATTTTCACGAAGTGATAACAAATAAAGCTCGTCTTGTCGGAAGGACAAGACCAACACATTTATTATTAAACAATATCTGACATTTGCCATTTCCAAAATGGCAATCATAACCATCATGGTCCAACTTTGATACACTGATAAGGTTTCTTTGCAAAGAAGGTACATAAAGAACATCTCTAAGAAAAAGTATGAAGCCATCTGGAAGCTCTAGAGGAAGATCTCCAACTGGCCTCAACATCTGCTTGTACTCCATTTGCGACTTTAATGAAACTTTCGCTTCTTTGCAAAGTTCTCATCGAACGGAATCCCTGTAATGAAATAGCAACATGAATAGTTGCACCTGAATCAATCCACCAAGTAGATTTTGAAAACTTTACATACAAGGATTCATTTACGAACGTAATAATGTTCTCACCTTTATTCTTCATTATCATCTTTAAGAAATCAGGACAATTCTTTTTATAATGTCCCATCTTCTTGCAGTTGAGACACTGGTCTTTGGCCACTGAGAATTGCTGGTTCTGAGACTGTTGCATGGGACCTTTTCCAGATGACTTGGAGGAAGAGCTGTTATTATAGTTCTTTTTCTTATCTTTTAGGTAGTTGATAGAACCACCTTGTGAAACTTTTATTCTTTCCTCCTCCTGCACACATATGGCTATGAGCTTTTCCAAATCCCATTTTTCAGGCTGTATGTTGTAATTAACAACAAATGTGCCAAATTCTTTGAGCAAAGAAGCAAAAATCAAATGAATAAGAAACTCATCTTGAGTGCCAAATCCATTGGTTTGAGCTTAGATGCCAGATTGCTCATTCTCAGTATGTGCTCTCTAATGCCACTGCCGTCGCCAGAGTACCTTTCTGTAACCAGCTGCTTGATCAGCTGGGTTGCATATGTCTTTGAAGAGCCAGTGAACTGACTCTTTATTCTGTCTAGGTACTCTGTGACCGTGTCACAGTCTGGAATTGAGCCCACAATAGCAGGCTCAATCGTGTTCTTTATCACTGCCAGACACTTCTTGTTGGCAGTGACCCATTTCCTATGCTCAAGGTCATAGGACATCTTTACAGGAGCAAAATCCCGCTCTCTGTTCTGCCATGCAGCATCAGTCTCATCTGTCTCCCTCACCGGTGCCACAGGTTCTTTGGGACACGGTGTGGTGACAACCCAGTCCACCTCAGCGAGGATAAAGGCCAGGTCTATCTTTTTCTTCCACTCAATATAGTTATCACCTTTTAGAGTGGGGATCTCTTTGATACAACTCATTAAGTTGTATCCTCCTAAAAACACAATTCAAATAGGGTGAGAACAGAAATAACAACAATAATTGCATGACTTAGTTTAACGTTGGTCAAAATTAAAACATACAATTATTTTCTACACTAATTCTATATCACCGTTGGGCAGAAATAGAATTAATGTATAACAAAAACATTATAATATTGCCATTAATCAACGTTGGTCAGAATAACAACAATATTATAATCAATTTAAATCATATCCATTTTCAAAATTAAATTCTCCCGTTGGTTCGAATTTAATAATGAAAATTACATCTTTAAATACGCAGCGGAAACTTTAACATTTAATAATCTTTTTCCTATTTTCCAGAAGCAAATTTACTATTTACTGAACAAAAAATATTGTTGGATAAATTTTGTACAGAAAATTATCATAAAAAATCAATTCAAATTGATCAAACTGTTTTCTGGAAAATAAGAAAAACAAAAACTGTGACTTTACTATTTATTTGGCCATTTCGGCCCAGCCAGCACACGCGCGGCCCACGGCCTGCTCACCTGCGCGCTGCGCGCCAGCGCACTCGGCCCAGCAGCAGCGCCCGCCTGGGCCAAAAGAGGCCCGAGCCCTCCTAGCCGTTGATCTCCGATCGACGGTGGAGCGCGCAGCTCGGGGCATCAAAAACCCCGGCCGACCGCGCCTCCCTCAGCCCTAGCTTCATTTTCACGCGCACACTCTCTCTCTTCGCCTCACTGCTCTCCTCTTCTCTCCTCAGTTCATCACCGAGCGACACGGTGAAGCAGCGAGGTCCCGGCGCCGTCGCCGGCCCCCTCGCCGGCGTGTGCGCTCCCCAGCGGGTGAGCGCGCCGCCGTCGAGCGGCCTGGCCGCGGCGCCCCTGTGGCCGGATCCCGGCGAGCCGTGCCCCTTTCAGCCGGCCTTTCTTTTCCCTGCGCGCGCCGGCGTGCTCGACGGCGAGGTGAGCCGAGCCACCCTTTTCCCCTTCTTTTCCCCTTTCGGTTTCTTTGAATCGAATTTTTTTGAACGATTTTCCCGATTAGGGTTAGGGTTAGGGTTAGACACGACACTGTTTTTCTTTTCCCCGAATCACCTTCGGGTTTTTCTTTAACCTCATTAGGTTTAGGGTTAGGGTTCATCCGAACCCACTGCTTTTCTCAGATCCGAAAGGACCGAGTTTTTTAGGGTTCAACCGAACCCTTTGTCGGCCGAAGCCCCTTCGACTTTCTAGATCCGCACTGGATCTCTTCATCTTTTCCTTTTCTTATCGATTTATCCGTTCTAGATCAAAATCCTAGCCATATCTATACCTAAACCTTGCTCTGATACCATTGTTAGGACTGTAGGATCATAGATCTAGACTTTGACTGTTCTATTCGGTATAACATGTAAAACGGTAGATCCTAGGACATGTAGAACGGTATACAGAGAGACAGGGAGAGAAAGGGAAGGGTACCGAACCTGAGACCGCAGGGGTGGAGGATCCAGTAGTCTCCATCAGGTTCGTCGATGTGGGCTGCGCACGGGCAGCGACGGTCGGTGAAGAGAGGCGACGCAGTGGAGACGGTGATGCAGTGCAGTGACGATGGGATGACGGTGATGACGGTGGCGGCTTCCCGTCGCTGGCTGCGCGCCCTCTTCGAGATCGGAATTAGGGTTTGTTGGTGGGGTTTGCGGCTCACGGCGAACCTCGTGCTTTGAGCCGCCAGCCCCCACCTCTTTATATAGCGCAGTGCGACAGGGGCCCACCAACCATGTAGGGTTGGGCGCCCCCGATCAGGGCGCGAGACCAAGGTCCAATAGGCCGTTGGGCTTATTGGTCAGGAGATCAATCTAACAGTAGGTGCACTTGACTAACGCAGCAACCAAATCCGAGTGTACATTCTGCAGGTGTTTTGACTTGTCAAAATCATTGAGTTCGTGTTGATGATGTATGTTATGCAGTTGTTACAGTAGCTTGTGTTTTAGTGAGCAATTAATTTGTCGATGTGACGTGTCAAAATCGTTGTTGAGTTGGTGATGATGATGTATGGTATGCATTTGCTAGAAGAGGAGCTGCCGTGTTTATGGTAGGCTTCACTCCATTTAGGTTCTGGTAACCGTTGTTGCTAGGAGGGGAAAGGCAAATTACGTATTGTTCTCGAGTAACTGACTCTTGTTTCCATCTGGCAAACTGCTCCAGTGATCCATCTCAAACACTAGCCAACGGTTTCCTCCTGTGCCACCCTCCTTCCGCAGTTCTCTTCCTGATGCCGTTGGTTTCCTTCCCTACTGCTTATCTGTCCCCGCAGCTCTTAAATCTCAAGTTCCCTGTCTACATAAAGGCCACAGGAACGCTGAATCAACACAAACCTGATGCTTACTGAGTCTGCTGAAATCATGGCCATTGAATTAAGTCCCAAGTATTGAATCTACACGGTTTAATAATTATTTGCATGGCCCCAAATGCTAAATTATAGGTTTGGTCACCGCTCCTGAGCGCTACTTCATCTTGATTCTCTGCTGGCTGTGATTAATCGGCCAAGAAGCTTGCTGCTGCACTGTATTCGAGTAGACAGAGGATGGATAAGGCTGTCCATGGTGGACAGAACACGAACAGAATCACAAGGGGAAATTAGCATGGGAGAGAGGAAGAGGAGGTAGCCGCAAACATAGATCTTACCGAAACGTTGGGGCTCATGGTGGAGGGTATCAAGGATGGCATGGAGTCGATCGCGAGCCCTCCTTTGCATTGCAGAGGCCTCTGCCATTCCCTATCCGATATCATGTTTGCCGTGGCCCCTTTCTGTCCATGCACCAGTAGTGATGCGGGCAAGGTTTCTGCCACTTGCGATTTACTTGTCAACCAGTCAGGACACTGGCCTCGCTTTGCTCTGTGCCCTCGCGGCTACCATGTCTTTTTGGCCAGGCGAGGCTGACCTTGTCATGCTGCAGGATCTGATCCCCAATTGGAACATGGTAATTTGTGTCAGTGTTGGATTGGCCATGAGAGAATGAAATTACTTTTCTACACTTCGACGTAATTCTGTAATTGGTACCGGTCCACAAGTTACACTCACCTTTTAATAGGTACCTTTTATTTTTAATGCTGGATTTGAACTGACATTTTAGAGGGAAGGTACTTATGGTTCTATTTGAGCGCTATAACGCCTCAGATAATCTTATTGCTGGCAATTTTTGTAACTTACTTAATAGTTCAGCAGGGCTTAGGGCACACATACACAGATTTTGGGAATACTAACCTTTGCATTACTGCGACATGGCATTGATCTACTTAGGCCTTATTGTCAACCTCATATTTCTTAGACGTAGTGGCAAAAGAAGATTCTGGCTTAAGAGTTCACAAGTCGTTCCCATTGAACAGTTAGGCTCAAACAGTTAGGAAAGAAACCCAACCAGGAAAATACATTCACTGTTCAGTAATGCATTTTTAAGCTTATAAGCTTGATATATATATATTTTTTTAAATGAATCGTTCCAGGGTGCATTTTGCACTCTAAGCATCTGGTGTTATGGACCTATGGTCCTGTGTGTCCAGTACCGGTCCTAGGATTTTAAGGGCCCTCTGGCGATCTCGTCGCAACGGTCCCTCTTGACTATGTATAAAATCTTATAATATATAGATGCTAATTTTACTTGCAAAACGAAATCAAATTCAATAACATATTTTTAATTTAACATGTCTGATAATTATCGAGGAACAATGTAGATTAAAAAAACAATATATTCGTTTTCTTTTCTCACCCATGACAAATGTTTCTTAGGTAATATTCTAAAATTCTAACACCTAAATTAGAAGAAAAATATGACTATATAGATACAAAATACTAGAAGTCTGGAATACTATACAAATAATTAATTTGGATTAAAAATAAAAAGAAAAAAATACCTTAGGCCTGAATAACTGATCAATCAAGATGTCGTCGTCGTGGAGCCCTGCCTGGTGGTCGTCCTCGTGCGCCGTGTTCGTGTCTCCGGTAGTCTAGCTCTTCGCGGCGGCACGGCTCGCCAGCTCCGCGTGTGTAAGACGCACGTCGCGAACTCACGATCAGAGTGTGCTGTGTGCAGCATGATTCCTTGCCTCCTCTCTACCCGAGGGCCGTGGGGAAAGAAAACTAGGAAAGAAATGCCAATGTTGTCTTTTTGGGTCGTCTGGGCAGTTCTATGTCTCTCTTCTCATTAGTTTGTTAATGCCTAATGGACTTAAGACCTGGGGGTTTGTATACCTGGACTTGGGCCCCTCCTCCGCTTGGGCCCTCGGCCATCGAACCTCGTGCCCTACCCTTAGGGCCGGCACTGCGTGTGTCAAGTGTGACTGTGAATCAGTAAATTTGTTATGTATGTAGGGCTAGGATAGTTAACGGTATGAAGATCAGGTAACATTATATATGTCAACAAGAAGCCATTAAAACTCGAAGAAAGTAACATAGTTGCAGACTAGCAGTAGCAGGTTTTCATGTTCACAGCATAGGTTCATTCTTCTGAATTTTATGATTGACAATTGCCTCTTAATTTATGTGCACCGCAATGATTATTTTGCCTATTTAGTTCTGCTTTGGACAAAATAATTTTGTTTGGTGCCACATGTTCGGTCCGTTAACTGATACTATCAGCTCTGTGCGCTGTTTATACACAATCTCTCAGAATGATTTTTTTGATTTTCAATTGTGAAAGTGAGATACTGAAATGTCAATTACGGACAACCTGATATTTTTTTTTATTGCTACACATATACAATTTCTATATTTGTAATCCTCCTTCTCTGTTTTCTGTTCCCTGACAGAGTCTGAACTGTATCTGATATGTGTCTGTTGATTTCTGAATTACAGGTTTCCTCCTCTATTATGTTTGACAGAGGAATTGAATCATGTTTGAAGTACATCGAAGCAGTTCCATGGAACGAGAATGAGGAAGAGAAGCTGAAACATGTTTTTGCTAGATGTACTTTTGATGAATCAGTATGTAAAGATGTGCTGGCAAGATTACAACAACAATGCACGAGCGGCTCAGAGGACTTGACAGTGCAGCTCATTGAATCTATCATTAGTGGAACCAACAATGGTGCAAGAAAAGAGATGCAATCTTTGGTCAGCGGTCTCCTAAGCAAAAGGTTAGTCTATCATAAGGACAGTGTCAGGGCTAAACAAAAGGGGCCTCTATCAAATCTGTCGTTCCTGTTTGAGTTCACTGGTGGAACTTTTCATGGAAGACTCAGAGCCAGTCGAGGATGTGACCCAAGCTATGAAAACTTCAGAGAGCAAGCCTATGATTGAAAGGGTCAGTAAGCAAATTGAGAATCTCAAGTGGCTCTTTGACATACTTTTAAACAATGACATAGCAGAAGAATATGTTGATATGTGGGCTAACCAAGACGAACTCATCACAATGCACGAGCAAGCATCACCGATGTTCAGATATGAGCTTAGCCGGATATCAGCGAGCGTGTTCATCGCTCTGGGGAAAGGAAGAATCCAGTGCCCCAGTGACACGAGGAGCCAATTGTTCCATGGATGGTTCAGGCCAATGCTTATGGACTTCGGCTGGCTCCAGAGGTGCTCCAAGGGGCTACATGTGAAAATCCTGGAGGAGAACCTGGGGCAGGGCCTGCTCACCCTTCCACTTCACCATCAGCAGAGCTTATTCGTAGAATGGTTTCAGTGCTTCGCATCTAGAGGCACACAATGCCCAAATCTCAGCAGAGCTTTCCAGGTATGGTGGAGGAGGTCATTTGTTAGATCATCTGTAGAGGTGCGTCGGTGAGCGATTTTTTACTTCACTGTGAGGTATATCATATTCATAAATATGTGCTGCGTGCATCATTGTAAAATTAGAGTTGTGCAATATCTAATAGATTCAATTTTGTTTTTTCTTAATAAAATTCAGCTGGTTCTTCGCATTCTGTGCCCTAGATGCTACTTGCACTTTAACATGAACCAATACAGAATACAACACTACGAGCCATAAAACAGGCCTGTAAGCATCGTCATAAGCATGTGGAGTTTCGTCAATTTTTGCCTTAAACATTGGCATCACTGTACATGACCTTATTCATCATATCAGTACTAATACTAGTATGCAAGCAAACAAGATGGCATCACTGCACTGGATGATCGCTGCTATATATACATACATGAGTCCCATCACAGATTCTACAGCTTAGCCGTGCTTGCCACACATGAGGCCATCTGGCTGGGCAGCAATGTTGAGCCAGTGGCAATCCTCGAACGCGCACGTCCCGGAGGCCTGCAGCGTCTCGCCGACGTCCTCCGGCTTCAGGTAGTACGGCGTCCACGACGGCGTCCCGTCCTCGAAGGAGTTGTGCGTGAGCCGGCGGATGCCCGACCCGTCGATGTTGACGGTGAAGATCTCGCCGTAGGGCTGGTAGTGGTGCGGGTTGGAGATGGGCTCCGCGGACACGGCGGCGTAGTCCGACGTGAACACCAGCGTCTTGGAGTCCGGGCTGAACCAGGGGTGGTTGGTCCGGCCGCCGTCGGCGCTGTGCACTACCCTCCGCAGGCCGGTGCCGTTCGGGTGCACCATGTAGATGGCGAAGCTGCCACTGCCCGGGTTGTGCCGGTCGGAGGCGAACGCGATCCACTCTCCGTCGGGTGACCAGTTGCACATGGTGTCGGACCAAGGACCCTCGGTGAGGCGCCGGATGCCACCGGCCTCGCCGTCCTCCGCGTCCATGATGTAGAGGTTCTTGTGCCCGGACCTCCCGGACCGGAACACCACCCATTTGCCGTCCGGCGAGGGGGACGGGAACGCGTTGTTCTCGCCTCCCACGGTGAGTTTCTTGATCGAGACGTTGGGGTCGTCGTCGTCGCCAAGGGACACGGCGACAACGTCCACCTCGGTGCTCTCGCTCGCGAAGTCCGGCCCGACGCTGGTGTAGATGACCCCTTTCCTCTTCCAGTCCCATGTCGTGGGGAACGCGTTGCCCGAGAAGACCCGCCGGCGGTCACCAGAGCCGTCGGAGTTGACCACGAACAGCCCCGGCAGACCGACGAAGGCGATCCTCTTGCCGTCGTGCGAGAACGAGGGGAACGACCCATCGATCCTGAAGAGCGAGAACGTGTCCGGCGACGGGCTCTTGATGCTCTCCAGCAGCAGCGGCGAGTCCCCGTTCCCGCTGCCCCGGCACCGGTGGTACCCGACGCGCTCGCCACCCGGCGAGATGAACGGGTTGAAGTGGTGCGCGCGCGGCGCCACGGGCCTGGTCACCTCGAAGTAAGCGGCGTTGGCGCCGCCGCCGCCGGACACGTCGATGACCTCGACGTGGCGGTAGTCGGAGCCCGGGCGTCTGGTGGCCACGGCCACGAGCCCCGGCGCGCCGGGCGACGCGGCGGGGGTGAACGCGTGGAACCCCGGCGGGGTGATCCGGTCGACGGACGCGACGGACACGGACACCCCAGGCGCCGCCGTCGTCGTCCGTGAAGGAGAGCTTGGCGCGGTACACGCCGTACCAGCCGTCGCCGTCCCGGCGGTGGAAGAAGACGGTGCTGTCGTCGGCCCAGGTCGGCCACCCGGCGTCCAGGACGGCCAGCGCCCGCCGCGACCCGTCGGAGGTCCGGAAGACGTAGATGTCGGTGCGGAGGTCCTCCACCTCGCCGTCCCACCCGCGCGGGCCGGGCGACGCGGCGGCGGTCCAGTCCCCGGACGGCGACACGGCGGGGCTGAAGTCAGCGACGCCGCGCGGGGTGAGGCGGCGCGTGGCCCCGGACGCTAGGCTCGTGGAGTACACGGCCGCCCAGCTCCGGCGCGGGGCCCCCGCGGCCTCCGCCGTAGAGACGTACACCAGGTGGGCGCCGTCGGCGGTCAGCGAGGGCCGGTCCTTGAGCGCGATGGGGTCCCACGGGAGCAGCGGCGTGAGCGTCGGGGGCGGCGAGTCGTCCGTTTCCTCCAGCGCCTCGCGGCGGCGGGCGGCGGAGGCGGAGGCGGAGGTGGGGACCGGGGTGAAGTAGAGGTTGAGCGAGCCGTTGCGCTCGGAGACGAAGAGGAGGGAGGGCGACGACCCCGAGGAGGAGGAGGGCGCGAAGTTGCCGTTGTAGTTGACGGAGGCGCCGTCTGTGAGGCGGAGCTCCGCGGAGGCGGCGGCGGATGGGGAGGTGGAGAGCGGATCGAGCGGGAGCGCGAAGATGTCGAAGGCGTAGCGGCTCCGGCCCAGCGTGGTGAAGACGATGGTGCCGGAGGTGGCGAGCGCGGGCGCCACGAGGAGGAAGAGGAAGAGGAAGAGCGGCAGGAGAGTGGCGCGGGAAGCCATGGCGTGGACTGCCGACCACTGGACTGGAGCTGCTCGGATTTGGTTGCCTGACCACGAGGATAAGGGATGGTTGCCTGACGGGGAAGATGCTCGGATTTGGGGGGTGATTTTTACCGGCTTTCGCGATCGAATCGCGGCGTGTCGTGAGTGTCAGTGTCAATGTGTCGACATGATAATCTGGGAACAAGAAATTCCATCGATATATAACATTATTAGATATTTTGACTTTTCTATATTCATAATTTTTGTTATGCACCTAAATATAAGTAATGTGTAGATATATAATACTCCCTCTGTTCTAAATTATAAGTCATTTTGCTTTTTTAAGAGTAAAATCATCTCGAGTTTAATCAAAATTATAGAGAGAATTATAAAGATTTATGACATCAAATACGTATATTATGAAAATATGATACTTATTTGGTATCGTAAATTTTATTATATATAAATTTAGTTAAACTTGAGATGCGTTGACTCCACAAGAAAATTAAAATAACTTATAATTTAAAATAAAGGAGTAATAACTATGTATCTAGAAATGTCAAAACGTCCATTAGTTTAGAACTCAGAAAAAATATTTCCATTCACATGCCGACACACGTGTGGTGTGAGGGGCAGAGCCACAAAAGAAGAAGGAACTAATGTTTTTTTTGGACAATTAAGAAGGAACTAATGTTGAAATCATGCCACACTCTATTTCTTCTCCTTAGAGGGTGTAGCCGGATGTTCCACTATCTTTAAAAAAGGGCGTAAATATCTGGACATTCGATTGACCACAAGAAGTAGCCATTTGACAAGCATCACGAGTCGATTTTACCTGTTCATTTGAATTGTTTATCATAGTATAATATTTTTTTCTCACGACAAAACAGTATCAACCGGCTTATCCAGCGAAAAAAAAAACATCAAACATAGCGCATCGCTGCTGGCTGCCAACTCCGGTGGGCCATGTGACGAGGACGTGTTTGCCATCGTTATCTTGGCTCTGTTCATTTGTTTTATAATCCGTACTTTTCAGCTTGTTTTTTCAGTCAGAACAGTGTTTTTTTCTCACAACAAATCAGTCGGAATAGTATTTTAGCTTGTTTTTTTAACGAAGCGAACGGAGCCCTTGTGCATATGCGGTGGAAATGGAATAATGTGACGAAGTAGTACGTTTTGAAATCCAAGTCCAACGCACGAGCGACTCACACTGCTCCAGATATTGTGTAGTAAGTCGAAGCTACTGCAACACATCTCGTCCGGTATATATAGAAGGCGGTTTTGTTTGTGGGGCGTGCTGGTGTTCGGACGTCCGACGGGATAAGATTTCATTGGAAGACCGTTTTTCGTGCGTACGTGCATAGCCTGCTTCTCATCCGCTAATTCGTCCTGTCTACATGCGAATCGTGTCGTCGTCGTCGTCGTCTCCGTACGACTAGCTCACAATTCACCTTGTCCACCTCGTTTTGACCCGCCTCCATCCGCACAACCTGCTCCCATCCATTCGCCCCACCCCATAGGCACACCCCGCTCCGTTGTGTCCCCGACTGTGGGCCCCAGCACGCCACGTGCCACGTCCGTTGGCTCACCGCACCCAATTCCTCGGCGCCTGTGCCATGCCACCATCACTCCCATGTGCCTCCTGACTCTCGGAACAGCACGAAACACGTGCAACATGAAACATTTGAGTGCAACATAACACTTACAACATATGTGTGAAAACATATACAACATCCAAATGAAACACTTGTAACTTGCAACATGAAAACACTTCCTGCAACGGAAGACTGAACAAATGAAATATTTGGAACATACTGTTACAACATATGTGTTAAATATATGCAACATCTAGATCAAAAACATTGGCAATATACGTCTGGAACAGATGAAACATTTTGAACAAACTCTTGCAACATATCTCTGAAACACTTGCAACATATGCAACATCCCCGATCTAGTTTTGCAATATCCATATGACACAACTGCAACGTACCTCTAAAACACTTGAAACATATATTTGCAACATAGGAGAGGGGGAGCGCCTGTGCCGGTCAATTCTAGCCGTCGGGGTAAGAGCTGACGGCGAGTGGCGGCGTGTGAGCACCACTAGCATCCAGCACTAGCGGAGCACGCGAGCTCAACGGCCACCAAAGCCGAGCTTGGGTCGGCCGGACGGGCGGCGTGGGCGACGGGCGGAGCGAGCACCACCAGCACTAGCTCGCGCGACGGGGCATGAGCGAGCGGCGACGGATAGGGTGTGTGACAGCTGCGAGGAGAGTGCGCGTGCGCGTCCATGACGGGACAGCCGCAAGGCGCTGCGTAAGGTAGGTGAAAGCGAAAGGGATAAGGATGTATGCTTTTTTTAATAAACTCGTGGACCGAGCGAGCGGTATTGTAAAATGCAAGCAATGAGACGGTGGGCCTACGGAGACGTCTGACGGATTGCTCGTATGGGACTTAAGACGCGTAGCGTTACCGTTGTTTGTTTGGTGACGAGTTGTGTTGTCGCTATGGCTTTGGAGCAAAGGGCTCCACTCAAGACACGTTCTCTTCTCTTGTGGGAAAAGGTAACGGATTGGGTTAGTTTGATACCATCCCCCGACAAAGAAGCAAGACAGGCCGGCCGGCCCAACCAGCAACGAAATCCTCCAGCACCGGCCCAACAGCGCAACCGCACTAGCGGACCAGCCTGTCCCCCTGGTCCATCCGCCCATCGCAACCAAAGCCAGTGAGCCAGAACGGCTGACGCGGGCCGGGGTTTTGCCCCAGCACCAGCCGCTGGGCCGTGGCACGTACGTCGAAGCCGTTCCTTCCTCGTTTCCTTTCTTTCCCATCGGGAAGAATACGGTCACATTCGAATTCGACGTATTCCGTAGTAGCCATGCAGGCTAGCAGTAGCAATGGATGGTGATCGGTGAAGGAGCCACGTCCACGTCCACGAGCGTGACGCAGGCCTGGAGCTGGAGGCATCCATCCTGACCATGCATCCATCCATGGATGCAGCTGTTAATTTCGCTTCCCCTGGTTGGTTCACATGCATGTCGGTCTACGGATACGGAGTATTTATACGTAGATATCTAGGCATCTCACTTAACGAACTTACGTAATCTCTTCCACTGCTTGCACGTATCTGTCTGTCTCGACACAATGTAGGTCAAAAGGAACTATATATTAAGGTGGTATTTGGCAGGGGCAAATATAGGCTAGATATAACCATCGCCTCTGGTATTTGGATAAGGGGTTAATAATTAGCACCCCTATTTTTACATATCAATTAGAAAGGCTCAACGTGAGCTAATAACACCTAATGGGGGCTACTTGATGGTTAGAGACCATTAGCCCTTATTAGCTCATAGTTACTCCATGTTTAATCCATTTTTATGGGACACTTTTTAGCCCCGGTATCCCAAAAGGCCCTAAGTGTAGATAGAAGAGATAACTACCGGCCACGTACCCCGCTGACCGCTGTAGTGTACATAGTATTTATATGCCATGGTGTATTTTCTATAAGTTCAGTCAATTCGATCTAAGTTCGTCCGAACCCAAATCTAGAATTATTACATCTTTTATTGGGGTATTTGTGTAGATGGTGGGGTCGCCGTCGTCGTCTTTCGGTGTCTAGGACATGAGTTAACTACTGTTATCATGGATACATCAACAAGATTAGTATACGACCACCACCACCACTACTGTCAGAACGATAGAGAGAGAGAGAAACCATACGTATGAGCTACTAGTCGTTATTATAAAGAAAAATTAAACCACTAGTAGTAAATACATAAATAATAAAAGCTACTAGCTGCCACAGCGGTTGTTGGGTAACCTGCTGCAGGTTAATTTGGCCGGCCTTTGCTTGCTTTACTTCCTTGTACTGTAGCGATCGATCTACCATCGATGCGCGCGGGTTACCTAATTTTAACGAAACACTGGCTGCTTAATTACTTATTTATTATTTAATTGGATCACCACATGTCAAAAGTTCGTTTGGGCGCGACAGGGACAGATCCCAGCGAACTTTCGTGGTTACTGCTTGCTTATGTGCCATGTGCATGGAAGCTTCCTCAAATGGGACGATGGTACGTGTTAAGGCTGCGTTTAGTTCGCGAAATGAAATTTTTTGATGTCACATCGGATGTTTCGGGAATGTCGGAAGGGGTTTTCGGATACTAATAAAAAAAACGAATTACATAGCTCGCCTGGAAACTGCGAGACGAATTTATTAAGCATAACTAATTCATCATTAGCGCATGTTAGTTATTGTAGCGCTTATGGCTAATCATGAACTAATTAGTCTTAAAACATTCGTCTCGCGATTTCCAACCAAACTGTGCAATTAGTTTTTTTTCGTCTATATTTAATACTCCATGCATATGCCGCAAGATTCGATGTGATAGTTTAGGGTGAAAATTTTTGGAAACTAAACCGGGCCTAAAGCTTCACAAAAAGAGCAGGAAAATGATGTTGCTGAAATGCATGTGCCTATTATACATAAGCTGTTGCTTAAACCTCATGACACATGCGTGCATATTATACATAAGGTCTTGTTTAGATTGTAATTTTTTGCAATTTAGACACTGTAGCACGTTTCGTTTGTATTTGATAAACTTTGTTCGATCATGGACTAACTAGGCTCAAAAGATTCATCTCGTGATTTACAACCAAACTGTGCAATTAGTTATTTTTTTTACCTACATTTAATGCTCTATGCACGCGTCCAAAATTGATGTGATGAAGAAAGAGTGAAAAAACTTAGAATTTGGAGGTGATCTAAACAAGGCCTAAGCCGTTGCTGAAATGCATGTGCCTATTAGCGACTGTACTTGCGTGAATGATGCTGCCATCCTGCAACGCCATGCATTTAATCTGGATCGGTTCGTTACTTATACCACACTAGCAGTGCAGAGCTGGCCATGTTGTGCTTGTCCTTGTCGCGTGCCTGCACTGCTGCGTTCCGTTCCGTTTCGCTTCTGCATGTTCAGATGTGAAGAAGAAGAGGAGGAAGAAGAAGAATCATCCGTGAGTTGAATCACGCGTGCATGTCTGAGGTCTGTCAGTCGACCTGGCTGGCAAACGGCAATGGCATGCTCTGCCTCTGCCGAATGAGAATCAAACTGGACAGGAGTCATAGGACTGGACTGACAGCATGGATTCATGCATGCTGGGTCTAGGAATATATCGGTCAACTTTTCCAAAACCAACAAAAAAAAAAAAAGATCGGCCAGCCAGTCAGTCAGCACGAGGCCGTCAGCACCGATGGACAGCATTGGTGAGTGTGGGTTCAGTCAGCAAGGAAAAGTCGCCGTGCTCGTGCCAAGAGGACCGAGCATGCGTTTGCACTTCTCCACTCCATCAGGGATCAGGCATCAGCCGGACTTGTTCATTATGGTTGCACCGTCATTACCTTTGACTGTTACCCGTAAATCGTAATCATCCACTGACGACAACGATCAGTAGGACAACTCCAGTAACAATGCTGCTTACTGGCAAAAGCAAGATGAACAAGATGTTAAAAACGATAGGCAATATAAACGACGAAGAATAGTAAATCAAACACAGGGGACACGAGATTTTAATGTGGAGAACCCTCCCAAGGAAGAAGGAAAAAACCATGAGCACCGGTCAGCAAATCTTCACTATATCGGATGAGGTTACAAACGTCGGGGATTTACAACTTTTCTTATCCCAAGACGACAGCTTACAGGAAGTATATATATATATATATATATATATATATATATATATATATATATATATATATATATATATCGCGAACATAATGGTATTTGACATCAATCAACATACCTAGAATTTCTGTCTCTTATAATCTCCATACCTAGAATTTTCTTAGCAGTTGTCGCAGAACCGACCAATTTATAAGAATACAAGTATAATGACAATCCGCAAGCGGTCGCACTGTCATACTAATCCATATAAACCCGGTAGTCCGTCGAGTACCACGACGGGTCTCGATAAACGATTTACAACAACCAAGATCGTACAGGATTCAACATACATGCCACATATTACATAAAGTTCACAGATACTTTTCATCATCAGAGTACGAATAGAAAGTTATTACAAACCGAGTTTGATAATTAAAGCGGAAGCAAATAAGTTTGAAGATAAGTTTCCAACGTAGTTTGATACAGTGCCAAGCCAGATCACGATCCACAAAAGCAAAGATAGGAATTACTAAGGAAGCCTGCCCAAGGCTTACTCCTCATCCACAGCGGGATAGAAGCAACTCTTGCAATAACCATGATACACAGTGCCATCTGCAACAATGGGAAAATAAATCCTGAGTACGAGAAGGTACTCAGCTAGACTTACCCGTCATGAACCAGAAATAAAATAACTCCAAGGATTATGCAAGGCTGTATAAGTGGACGTAACTTGACAATATTTTGCGAAAAAGGCAATTAACCGTTGTACAATTGTGATTCTTTCATCAAGTTAATTATAACTATCCATTTCTAGATTAGCAACTATCCTATGCCAAACATGTGGTATATTATTTAGAATCATACAATAGTAAACATAGCAGGTAGTGTAATTCCATATTCATTTGAACCATCATGTTTCATAATATAATTGCTACGATGTTGGGACTAGCCAAGTTTCTCACTATCCGAGAGAGACGGCGATTCGAATCGATTTCAACCAGCTAGGAAATTATTCCTAACACAAACCCAGATCTATCAGCCACGATAGTCTTAGGTCACCTTTGGTACAACTCAGGTATACATTTCGTGGGTCGTACCGCGCCGCACAATCTGGAACACCAGATGCCAGGATGCTCAGGCCAAGCCTGCCCTTGGGCTCAGTCTGATCGTTCCCCCGGAAGGAGCGCACAACAGAACGGTTCCCGGCCTGAGTTGAATTACTCGGCTTCGCGGTCGGAACGAGTTATCCGGCCAGCTAAGTGAGAGGCATGCGTTCAATCTTGTCAGAAGCGCCAACAATGGTACGGTCCTTAATCGACACACACAGGATAAGTCCACACCCAAGACCTCCATGCCTTGTTGCTTCCCTATCGACCTCCCGTCCGGTCTCAATTTACTTTTACCACATGGTTCTGTTCCACGATAGCAGATATAGCCAACCGTGCTCCGGTATCCACCTATATCTCGCAGGTGACAGGACATCACCCGACTTCTACCGGTCTAAGCATGGCTAAGCATATATATTCGATCCTGGACCTATACCGGTTAAAGGTGTAATATCTGGACAAGGAATGTACATGCATCAAGTGGTTTCATTCAACTCTTATAACCTAATGCATCAATCATAAATACGTAAGTAAACATTTGTAAATTACTGGGAGACTTATAATGCTCCGGGGCTTGCCTCGCAGAAAGGAAGTAGGGCGATAGTTAGGACACTCCGGAAGCTCTTCAGGGTTCTGCTCCACGCCTTTGGGAGCGGGGGCTTGCGGATTCTCCTGCGGGTTCCCTTCCTCTGCTTCTTCGAATTCCAGCAACGTGATCTCTTCCTCCGATCCTAGATGCATGAGTATGGTATAAGTATTATGAATGCATATATGTTAACAAGTGCATCACGTTGTTTGAGTAGATGCATATCTCTTCTCGATTACTACTTAACTACTTCTACAATGCATCGACTATGCCACAAACAGTAGCTACTTGTTTTACTCATAACTGGAGTTCTACAAATCCAAAAGCAGTGATCCTGGACTTTCTGGAAAGCTTATCAAATTCTCCACAACTTTGTTATTAACCATTTTTACAGTCTACCTCAGTTCCACATGCAACTCATCATATTCTAGAATCAGTCCAGAAATGACTTAACATGCAATATAAAGTAATAACACCTCTACTTCATGTAATCATTCACAAATTGACATCCTAGAACCTACCAACAGTTTAAGCATACCAAATATAGTTAAGATAATATAATGGTGAAGCCCAAACTATTTATTAAACTGCCTTTATTATTTTATTTAGATATCTAGGTTAAATAATAAAGATATATCAGATGTGCTTAATAAATTCTCAAAAATTTACAGAGCCTTACTAATGCTATCAAAGGACTACTATAAAATTTCATGTTATTTTACTAAGTAGAACATCCTATACAAAAATGATAAGGAAGCAAGGCTTGAAATAGCATAAATGGAAAATCCTATTGAAAAGTGTCAAGCAACAGATTTCTTATTTTTCCTAACATCCATATGGTACTAGTATTACCTCCAACAAATTTCATGAATTTTGGACTCATAATTAATTTATAAAAATTCATGCAAGGATTAACTATTTATAAAAGAAAAATTTATAACTATAGATCTACACATGCACTGGTCCTCAAATTTTTATCCAAGCTCATATATGCTAAGACTAGCTTACCACAAAAATTTCATAATTTTTGGAGCACAGGAACTCTAGATATAAAATAAACAAATTTGAATGCATTCAAAAGCACATTTGAAATCCCTATTTAAATCTCCAGAAATTTCTACTGTTGAACCCAAGAACATATTTTTCTTAAATACTACATTTCCTAAGCAACACAATCATATTTATTTCACAATTTTAGGAGCTACCAAACTAAGATACAAAAATAACAAAACACATCAAAAACTGGATTCAAAATGAGTTAGCCTTCACTACTGCTGTCGCTGACAGGTGGGACCCGCTGGTCAGGGGACCCCACGCGTCAGTGACACGGAACAGAGCAGCGGCGCTGCTGGGCACTGCGCGGCTGCGGCTCGTCGACGGCGAGCTTCGCCGGCGGTGAGGTCATCACGGTATGACCTACACGACTCAGCGAACCTACTGAACCGCAGGACCGGACCTATTGCCGACCCTAGAGCTATCGGCGGCGGCCATGGCGGAACGGCGGAGCTGGACCACGGCAAAACGCTGGTGTGGGCTACGGTGGTTCGACCTAAAGCTCGGACGAGCACCAGTGGGCTACAAGGAAGCTAGTGCGCGCGCTCTCGCGGCCGGAGGTGGTCGGGTTGGGCCTGGCCACGGCGACGGGGGGGTGGCGGAGGAGCTCTGGCGAGGCGGTGTGCGGGGCTAGAGCTCACCGAGCTAGAACGGTGGGCACTGGCTGGCGCAGGGAGTCACGGGGAAGACGGCGATGCAGTTGCGGTGATGGAGAAGCGGCTAGGCGAGGCTTGTGCCGTCAACGACGACGGTGGCGCTGCGGGAGCTCGACGGCTGTGCTTGCGGGTGCTGCGGACGGCGAAGGAGACCGAGGCGAAGTGAAAAAGGAGCGTGGTTGAGTGCGGGCGGTTGCTGGGGACTTGAAGGCGCGCGCCTGCCTGCCTTGGCCGCGCTGGACAGAGCGCCGGCGATGCGCGGCCAGCCGCGACGTCCACGCGGCACGCGGACTCTGCCGGTGTCGGCCACTGACGCTCGCGATTCAGTTTCGTCAGAAACGTGATGGCCGAGCCTGACGATGTACTTTCGTGGAGCTTGATCTTCTAATCCGTGACGTATTAGTGCACACAATCTACACCAAAGTTGTAGCTCTAAGTACCATCTGTAATTCATATAAAACGATCAAGACCTAATTCGCAACGGTTAAGGAAGAAAATCGTGCTCAAAGTTGGCTTGTCAGGCTGTCGGTGTTCACGACTTAGCAAAAATTTGCTAAGTGTAGAATTTGTGATTTCTCTGATTTTTGAAACCCAAATTCACACATGTTAGGAGCTGAATCAGTCAAAGGCCCAAAAATCAAAGTTGTTCCTTATGTCAAACACTACAACATTGCTTTAGTGAACTCCTCCATGCAAGGTCCCTAACACTTAGTTCAACTTTAGTCAAACTTGTCATTTTAAAATCATGATGCACATTCAAACCATGGCTAAATGACCAAACTAGCCCTAGCCCTAAATACCAAAGTTGTTCATGATGATACTCTAAGCATGTTAAAACAATTTGCAAGGTCATTTAAGCATTTCATGTAGTAGTCACTCATATAGCTATTTAGGTCAACACATGAAATATCACTTAAATGCTTGATCAAGAAATGTGGCCTTCATGAACAAGGTTCCTTTTGTTATCCTAAGTGTAGCTAAGGTGTTGTAGTGACTAGCACTACCCACTTGCATTCATTTGTACAAGATCATATGCATATGTTCTAAAAAAACACGAGATAACAAATAATGTTTCATATGTTTCGATCAAATGTTTCAATTGTAAATGATGATTTATGAATGCTTGATGCTCATGCTTATGTTATGCAAGTCAAGTTATGCAAGGCTAACACCCGAGGTGTTACAGCCCCTCCCCCTTATAAAAATCTCGTTCCGAGATTTGCAAGACCTACCATTCTTGGAAAAAGGCAGGATAAACTTCTTGCAGATAATCTTCTCTTTCCCATGTAGTATCTTGTTCACTATGATTGTTCCACACCACCTTATAAAACTTAATGATCTTACTCCTTGTTACTCTCTCCATCACTTCTAATACTCGAATTGGCTTTTCTTCATAAGTCAAATCCGATTGAAGTTGCACGTTGGTGGGTGCAATAGCTTCTTCTGGTACTCGAAGACATTTCTTTAGCTGAGAAACATGGAACACATCAAAGATTGCACTCATCTCTGGTGGTAGTTGTAGCTTATATGCCACATTTCCTTTTCGTTCCAAAATTTTGTATGGCCCTACATATCTTGGTGAAAGCTTCTTTTTCATCCCAAATCTCTTCACACCTTTCATGGGTGATACTCTCAAGTACACATAGTCACCTACTTCAAAAGTTAGTGGTCTTCTTCTTCTATCGGCATAGCTCTTCTATCGTGATTGAGCTGCCTTCATGTGTTGTTGGATGATACGTACTTGTTCTTCGGCTTCATTGATAAAATCAATACCAAAATATCTCCTTTTACCGGGCTCAATCCAATTCAATGGAGTTCTACACTTTCTGCCATATAAGGCTTCAAATGGAGCCATCTTTATACTCGCTTGATAACTGTTGTTATAGGAGAATTCAGCTAAAGGTAACCATTTCTCCCATGACCCTTTTGAAGATATAACACAAGCTCTAAGTAAATCTTCTAGGATTTAGTTTACTCTCTCTGTCTGCCCTGAAGTTTGCGGATGATAAGCTGAACTCCTTATTAGCTTGGTTCCCAAAGCTTGGTGTAAGTATTCCCAGAAACGAGCTATGAACTGCGGTCCTCTATCCGAGATTATGGTCCGGGGTACTCCATGCAACTTCACGATCTGGGATACGTATATCTCCGCGTATTTCCCAACTATATACCTCGTGTTCATGGGTATGAAGTGTGCTGACTTGGTAAGACGATCAATAATGACCCAGATGGAGTCATGACCTTGTGGCGTTGTTGGAAGGCCTGTAATAAAGTCCATACTGATCTCTTCCCATTTCCATCCTAGAATAGGCAGTGGCTGAAGTAATCCAGCGGTTTTCATATGGACGGCTTTCACTCTACTGCAGTTATCACACCTTGTAACATAGGCTGCGATCTCTTTCTTCATCTTAGTCCACCAAAAACGGGTTCTTAGATCTTGATACATTTTACTACTACCCGGGTGGATAGACATTTTGGAGGAGTGAGCTTCTTCTAAAATTTGATTCCTTAGCTCACGGTCTTTCGGCACCACTAGCCGGTCCTCAAACCATAATACACCTCTTTCATCCAATCTAAAGTGTTTGGTTTTTTGCTCTAGCATTTTTCTCTTGATGTGACTTATTCCTACATCTGTCTGCTGTAGCTCTATGATTCTGCCCTCAAGCGAACAACTGATTGTGATATTGTGGAGTACGGTAGGATGTAGCAAGTTGAATCCATCTTCCAATAGTGCTTCCATAGTGTTGCAATGGGACTTTCGACTAAGTGCATCAGCTACTACATTTGCTTTACCCGGATGGTAATGCACTTCCAAATTGTAATCCTTAATCAATTCCAACCATCTACGTTGTCTCATGTTCAGTTCTGGCTGGGTAAAGATATACTTGAGGCTTTTGTGGTCAGTATAGATATGACATACATTGCCCAAAAAGTAATGTCTCCATATCTTTAATGCATGGACAATGGCTGCCAGTTCCAAATCATGTGTAGGATAGTTGACTTCATGTTTCCTCAATTGCCGAGAGGCATATGCAATTACTCTCCCTTCTTGCATAAGTACACATCCCAAACCTATTCCTGATGCATCACAAAATACATCAAAAGGCTTTTCAATGTCTAGTTGTGCTAGCACTGGCGCTGTAGTCAACAAAGTTCTGAGGGTGTGAAAAGCGGTTTCACATTCTGGTGTCCACTTGTATTTCTCATCTTTCTGAAGTAGTCTGGTCATAGGCTTAGCTATTTTTGAGAAATCTGGAATAAACCGATGATAGTATCCTACTAACCCTAGAAAACTCTGAACTTCATGAACCGAAGTTGGGGCTTTCCACTCCATAACCTCTTGTACTTTTGATGGGTCTACTGAGATTCCATCTCTCGATAAAATGTGACCTAAGAAAGGCACTTTGCTCATCCAAAATTCACATTTGCTAAACTTAGCATATAGCTTATGCTCCCTCAATCTGGATAGGACAATCCTCAAATGTTCTTCATGATCGGACTCATTTTCTGAATAAATCAATATGTCATCGATAAACACGACCACGAACTTATCCAGTTCGGGCATGAATACCGAGTTCATTAGGTACATAAAATAGGCTGGAGCATTTGTTAGTCCGAAAGACATAACCAAATACTCGTATAAGCCGTACCTAGTAGAGAAAGCGGTTTTAGGTATATCCTCCGGTCTGATCTTTATTTGATGGTACCCTGATCTCAAGTCAATTTTGGAGAATACCTTTGCCTTCGCTAGTTGATCGAATAAGATGTCAATGCGGGGCAACGGATATTTGTTCTTGATGGTCACAGCATTGAGTGGTCTATAATCTACACACATTCTCAGTGACTTATCTTTCTTTTTCACAAACAATGCTGGGCATCCCCACGGAGATGAGCTAGGTTGGATAAGACCTTTGTCCAATAGATCTTGCAATTGAACTTTAAGTTCTGCTAACTCATTTGGTGGCATTCTATAGGGCCTTCTGGATATGGGTGCGGTACCTGGCACTAATTCAATCTTAAATTCCACGTCCCTATCCGGTGGTAGACCTGGTAATTCCTCTGGAAATACATCCGGAAACTCGCAAACCACTGGAATATCACATATGGTGGTGGTTTGGATAGCACAGGCTAAATGTTGGGGTTTGAAATCGCGGGAGAGTGGAACTAGAAAAGCATTCCCTCCCGTGGGTTCTCTCAACATAATAGTATGGGTGCTAGTGTCAATAAGAACACCATGATCCTTCATCCAATTCATGCCTAAGATTACACTTATCGACAATCCCGGCAATATTATCAAATCTGTTGTGTACTCCCTCCCTTGTATCAAGATGAGTACATTTTTGACTATCTTTTTGGTAGTAACAGTTCCCCCTGCTGAACTTATGTTAAAACCCCCTTTACTTACTTCTATTATTTCTTGATCATGTCTAGATGAAAATGCTTGACTCATAAATGAATGAGAAGCTCCCGAATCAAATAAAACAATAGCGGGATGCTTGTTGACAAGAAACATACCAGCCGTGACAACTTCTCCGGCGGGCACTTCCTCCATAGTGGTATAATGCACTTGTCCCTGACGTGCCCTGGCATTCACCTGCCTCTAATTGTTCTGACTTGGGTTACTATTCCTCTTGGGGTGGGGGCACTCCTTGGACCAATGACCCAGTTGGTTGCAGTTGAAACAAGGTTGATTACTTCTGAATCCGGTGGAGCTGTCCTGATTGCCATTTCCTTTTGGTAAGGCAATAGTGAACGCCTTACGAAACGGTTTCTGTGGCCTGTTATTCTGAGCTTTCGGTGGTGGAGGCCTGAACTTGGATGCAGGTGGACGGAATGGTGGCCTAGCTGCGATAGGCGCTTTTGACTGGAAAGATCCGGATGCACTGGCCTCATATGCCCTCTTGCGACCCTTAGCAACTGCATGCAGGTTGTTGTGGTTTTCTTGGGTCAAGGCATCACTAATAAACTCATTATACATGGCACATCGGGAGTTTGCCGTAGTCTTCATTAATTTGGTACCCAAACCTCGCTTGAAACTCTCAATCTTTTTCTCTTCAGTATCCACGAAACTTGGAGCATATCTTGATAAGTTGTTGAATGCGTGCATATATTCTGTGAGTGACTTGGTTCCCTGAGTGAGCCTCATAAACTCGGCTGCTTTCATGCGCATTAGGCCCGGGGGATTATGGTGTCCCCTAAAAGCTAGCTTGAACTAATCCCAGGTCACTCTCGCATTAGCAGGCAGAGACGACAGAAAGTGCGTCCACCAGATTCCTGCTGGTCCTTGCAATTGATGAGAAGCATATTCTGCTTTCAGGTGCTCTGTGACCCTTAGCAGACGAAATTTCTGCTCGATGGTATTCAGCCACTCATCGGCCTGCAGTGGTTCCTCAGCCACCTTGAAAATCGGAGGCTTTGTGTCCAGAAACTCCTTGAATGAACTGTGCTGATTTGGCTCGGCCCCTGGTTGCTGTGGGTGGCCATGAGCAGTGTTTTGCGCGATAAGGCGCAAGGCTTCCTCCATTGTCCTTTGGCTTCCTAGGAATTGGGTAAAGAATTCCTGAGCAGATGGTGGCGGTGGGGGTGGCAAGTCATCATGGTTGCCATCCTGGCTGCTGCTAGCTCCAGCACGGGTGCGCGTCATCTGCGAAGTTGCAACAATAAGCGATTATTGGTCGATGCCAAGAGATTGCAGATGAATTAGGTACTCATGCCAAACTGAAATTACTGGAGAAAATTCTCAAAAGCACAATAAAAACAGAGGCATAATAATTCATTCTCGCAACATGACATCGCCAATTTGACCACTTATCGTGCTCATAACGCATGCAATTTAAAGCGTGATTACCGACAAGGAACTGGAATTGCATTAACGTTTACCCAAACGTGCGATTTAACATTACATGATAGTCTGGTTACTAATGCCAAATTGGAACTACAGGTCCATTACATAAATAAAGGTGATACATTAGTCTTCCCACTACACGCTAAGCGATCTAATCCTCATCATGATCACTATCGAGGTCAGACACAGAATCATCTCCTTCCCTAGGTTCTACTTCTTCAGGTGCCACTTCTTCTTCTTCCTCGTACCCTTCTAGATCCATTTCTACGGCTCCAGGTGGTACATAAGGGTGGAGCTGATTGTGCAGTAGATGAACCTCTTCATGCAGATTATCGTTGTATTCTTCCGCATTGGCCAACTGCTGTTCTAGCTCAAACTGTCGAGCCCTCAGGACATCTTCCCTGGACCAAGCTGCATTTCACTGGTGAGTTAACCGAGTCATTTCTTCAGTGAGCCTCTCTATCTCGGTGTTGTGCTCCCTCTGAAGCTGACGTCGGTCTTCGCGGGCATGACCAAGAGCACCAGACACATGTCTGAGGCTACCTTCAACTCCATCTAACACTCTCATCACTGCGAACATGGCGCTCATTGCAGGGTTATCACTGTTCTGCCTTTCTGCTGCACCAATCTCTAAAGATCTTCCTCTTGCCTGCTGCCATGAGTTAGTGGAGGGATTACCTCTTGGAAAGACTCCAACCATAGCGGCTGCCAGCTCCTGAGGAAAACAATCTATGATATCCCTCAGGATCCCAAAGGCTGCCCTGCCAGCTGCTTCTTCAGCAGTCCTGCCAGTCGACTCATAACACCAACCTGTCCACTTAGAATCGTCACCTCGGGGACGGACAATGGCCTCCACAGTAACTAAGAGACCTTCTCCCAACCGCTCATTTGCCCAAAAGTAGCGGGGTTCCATTCCATCGGGGTAACCTACATAGCTGAGCACTCTCCACAAGAGGGTAGGCATCCCAAACTCTCCAAGGAACGTGTGACATTGACGGGTACGTGGAGCAAGCTGACGGCTAGGAGCTCTACCTCCGGTGGACTTGCGAGCAGTCTGCTTAGTGCGTGCCATCTGCACCATTAACATGTACCCCTTGGTGAGACAATGCCATAATGGATAAGAGTTACATAACCGAGTAAGAATCTTATAAGGGGAGGAACAAATGTAATTATGTGAATGGTATTTTAACATGATGCATGCTCGTGCCGTACGTCCTCACAAACTTAGGAAAAATTTGTTTCTAACGGTAGACACGGTGGCATACATACGTTCTCTCATAAATAGCATAACTAGTCGAGCTACACGTTTTGTTGTTAGTGTACCTGCATAAAATTTCATTTCAGCCCTAATCCCATAATGAAATATGCAGAATGTAATTATAAATACTTTCATATATGTATCCCCATACATATACTTTCGTATCAATCTACCCAACAATAATTTAAACCCACAATTAAATGCGTACCATGTACACATGCAAGCATGCATACATAGCCGTACCAAAGCTAACTCTTCCCGACCGCACGCTCACATCTTGCGGTCATACACTCATCTTACCTTGGCGTAGAGGCATTTGATCCATACATTACCACTCAAGTGAATGGCATCCATACTATAGCACGCCGTATGGACGACGAAGTAAAAACCCCCATGTTAGTACTTAAATAGCCACCTAATAGTCCTTAATTTGGGCATAAGGAAAGTGATCATTGGCACACTTTAGATTTCAAATACCTATTATATAACTAATAGTTGCTAGAGAAGGGTTTTTGGAAAACAAAAACTTTTATTTTTAAATACACTTGTGACAATTAACGTTGAATCTTGCTCTGATACCAGCTGTCGCAGAACCGACCAATTTATAAGAATACAAGTATAATGACAATCCGCAAGCGGTCGCACTGTCATACTTGAATCCATATAAACCCGGTAGTCCATCGAGTACCACGACGGGTCTCGATAAACGATTTACAACAACCAAGATCGTACAGGATTCAACATACATGCCACATATTACATAAAGTTCACAGATACTTTTCATCATCAGAGTATGAATAGAAAGTTATTACAAACCGAGTTTGATAATTAAAGCGGAAGCAAATAAGTTTGAAGATAAGTTTCCAATGTAGTTTGATACAGTGCCAAGCCAGATCACGATCCACAAAAGCAAAGATAGGAATTACTAAGGAAGCCTGCCCAAGGCTTACTCCTTATCCACAGCGGGATAGAAGCAACTCTTACAATAACCATGATACACAGTGCTATCTGCAACAATGGGAAAATAAACCCTGAGTACAAGAAGGTACTCAGCTAGACTTACCCGTCATGAACCAGAAATAAAATGACTCCAAGGATTATGTAAGGCTGTATAAGTGGACGTAACTTGACAACATTTTGCGAAAAAGGCAATTAACCGTTGTACAATTGTGATTCTTTCATCAAGTTAATTATAACTATCCATTTCTAGATTAGCAACTATCCTATGCCAAACATGTGGTATATTATTTAGAATCATACAATAGTAACCATAGCAGGTAGTGTAATTCCATATTCATTTGAACCATCATGTTTCATAATATAGTTGCTACGATGTTGGGACTAGCCAAGTTTCTCACTATCTGGGAGAGACGGCGATTCGAATCGATTTCAACCAGCTAGGAAATTATTCCTAACACAAACCCAGATCTATCAGCCACGATAGTCTTAGGTCATCTTTGGTACAACTCAGGTACACATTTTGCGGGTTCGTACCGCGCCGCACAATCTGGAACACCAGATGCCAGGATGCTCAGGCCAAGCCTGCCCTTGGGCTCAGTCTGATCGTTCCCCGGAAGGAGCGCACAACAGAACGGTTCCCGGCCTGAGTTGAATTACTCGGCTTCGCGGTCGGAACGAGTTATCTGGCCAGCTAAGTGAGAGGCATGCGTTCAATCTTGTCAGAAGCGCCAACAACGGTACGGTCCTTAATCGACACAGACGGGGATAAGTCCACACCCAAGACCTCCATGCCTTGTTGCTTCCCTATCGACCTCCCGTCCGGTCTCAATTTACTTTTACCACATGGTTCTGTTCCACGATAGCAGATATAGCCAACCGTGCTCCGGTATCCACCTATATCTCGCAGGTGACAGGACATCACCCGACTTCTACCGGTCTAAGCATGGCTAAGCATATATATTCGATCCTGGAGCTATACCGGTTAAAGGTGTAATATCTGGATAAGGAATGTACATGCATCAAGTGGTTTCATTCAACTCTTATAACCTAATGCATCAATCATAAATACGTAAGTAAACATTTGTAAATTACTGGGAGACTTATAATGCTCCGGGGCTTGCCTCGCAGAAAGGAAGTAGGGCGATGGTCAGGACACTCTGGAAGCTCTTCAGGGTTCTGCTCCACGCCTTCGGGAGCGGGGGCTTGCGGATTCTCCTGCGGGTTCCCTTCCTCTGCTTCTTCGAATTCCAGCAACGTGATCTCTTCCTCCGATCCTAGATGCATGAGTATGGTATAAGTATTACGAATGCATATATGTTAACAAGTGCATCACGTTGTTTGAGTAGATGCATATCTCTTCTCGATTACTACTTAACTACTTCTACAATGCATCGACTATGCCACAAACAGTAGCTACTTGTTTTACTCATAACTGGAGTTATACAAATCCAAAAGCAGTGATCCTAGACTTTCTGGAAAGCTTATCAAATTCTCCACAACTTTGTTATTAACCATTTTTACAGTCTACCTCAGTTTCCACATGCAACTCATCATATTCTAGAATCAGTCCGGAAATGACTTAACATGCAATATAAAGTAATAACACCTCTACTTCATGTAATCATTCACAAATTGACATCCTAGAACCTACCAACAGTTTAAACATACCAAATATAGTTAAGATAATATAATGGTGAAGCCCAAACTATTTATTAAACTGTCTTTATTATTTTATTTAGATATCTAAGTTAAATAATAAAGATATATCAGATGTGCTTAATAAATTCTCAAAAATTTATAGAGCCTTACTAATGCTATCAAAGGACTACTATAAAATTTCATGTTATTTTACTAAGTAGAACATCCTATACAAAAATGATAAGGAAGCAAGGCTTGAAATGGCATAAATGGAAAATCCTATTGAAAAGTGTCAAGCAATAGATTTCTTATTTTTCCTAACATCCATATGGTACTAGTATTACCTACAACAAATTTCATGAATTTTGGACTCATAATTAATTTATAAAAATTCATGCAAGGATTAACTATTTATAAAAGAAAAATTTATAACTATAGATCTACACATGCACTGGTCCTCAAATTTTTATCCAAGCTCATATATGCTAAGACTAGCTTACCACAAAAATTTCATAATTTTTGGAGCACAGGAACTCTAGATATAAAATAAACAAATTTGAATGCATTCAAAAGCACATTTGAAATCCCTATTTAAATCTCCAGAAATTTCTACTGTTGAACCCAAGAACATATTTTTCTTAAATACTACATTTCCTAAGCAACACAATCATATTTATTTCACAATTTTAGGAGCTACCAAACTAAAGATACAAAAATAACAAAACACATCAAAAACTGGATTCAAAATGAGTTAGCCTTCACTACTGCTGTCGCTGACAGGTGGGACCCACTGGTCAGGGGACCCCACGCGTCAGTGACACGGAACAGAGCAGCGGCGCTGCTGGGCACTGCGTGGCTGCGGCTCGTCGACGGCGAGCTTCGTCGACGGTGAGGTCATCACGGTATGACCTACACGACTCAGCGAACCTACTGAACCGCAGGACCGGACCTATTGCCGACCCTAGAGCTATCGGCGGCGGCCATGGCGGAACGACGGAGCTGGACCACGGCAAAATGCCGGTGTGGGCTACGGTGGTTCGACCTAAAGCTCGGACGAGCACCAGTGGGCTACAAGGAAGCTAGTGCGCGCGCTCTCGCAGCCGGAGGTGGTCGGGTTGGGCCTGGCCACAGCGATGGGGGGTGGCGGAGGAGCTCCGACGAGGCGGTGTGCGGGGCTAGAGCTCACCGAGCTAGAACGGCGGGCACTGGCTGGCGTAGGGAGTCGCGGGGAAGACGGCGATGCAGTTGCGGTGATGGAGAAGCGGCTAGGCGAGGCTTGTGCCCTCAACGACGATGGTGGCGCTACGGGAGCTCGACGGCTGTGCTTGCGGGTGCTGCGGACGGCGAAGGAGACTGAGGCGAAGTGAAAAAGGAGCGTGGTTGAGTGCGGGCGGTTGCTGGGGACTTGAAGGCGCGCGCCTGCCTGCCTTGGCCGCGCTGGACAGAGCGCCGGCGACGCGCGGCCAGCCGCGACGTCCACGCGGCACGCGGACTCTGCCGGTGTCGGCCACTGACGCTCGCGATTCAGTTTCGTCAGAAACGTGATGGCCGAGCCTGACGATGTACTTTCGTGGAGCTTGATCTTCTAATCCGTGACGTATTAGTGCACACAATCTACACCAAAGTTGTAGCTCTAAGTACCATCTGTAATTCATATAAAACGATCAAGACCTAATTCGCAACGGTTAAGGAAGAAAATCGTGCTCAAAGTTGGCTTGTCAGGCTGTCGGTGTTCACGACTTAGCAAAAATTTGCTAAGTGTAGAATTTGTGATTTCTCTGATTTTTGAAACCCAAATTCACACATGTTAGGAGCTGAATCAGTCAAAGGCCCAAAAATCAAAGTTGTTCCTTATGTCAAACACTACAACATTGCTTTAGTGAACTCCTCCATGCAAGGTCCCTAACACTTAGTTCAACTTTAGTCAAACTTGTCATTTTAAAATCATGATGCACATTCAAACCATGGCTAAATGACCAAACTAGCCCTAGCCCTAAATACCAAAGTTGTTCATGATGATACTCTAAGCATGTTAAAACAATTTGCAAGGTCATTTAAGCATTTCATGTAGTAGTCACTCATATAGCTATTCAGGTCAACACATGAAATATCACTTAAATGCTTGATCAAGAAATGTGGCCTTCATGAACAAGGTTCCTTTTGCTATCCTAAGTGTAGCTAAGGTGTTGTAGTGACTAGCACTACCCACTTGCATTCATTTGTACAAGATCATATGCATATGTTCTAAAAAAACACGAGATAACAAACAATGTTTCATATGTTTCGATCAAATGTTTCAATTGTAAATGATGATTTATGAATGCTTGATGCTCATGCTTATGTTATGCAAGTCAAGTTATGCAAGGCTAACACCTGAGGTGTTACAGCAGCACCAAGATCCTTCATCTTAAACTCACTACTCAACATTTTCTTTAATGTGGTGATTTCTTTCTTGCTCTTGGCAACAATCAACATATCATCAACATATAATAGCAAGTATATATGTAATCCATCAACAAATTTAATGTACACACAACTATCAAATTCAGACCTCTTAAAACCATGTGACATCATAAAAGAATCAAACCTTTTATACCATTGACGAGGAGACTGTTTCAAACCATATAAGGATATCTTTAATTTGCAAACATGATCCTCCTTACCAGGTACTATGAACCCTTTTGGCCGGTCCATGTATATCTTCTCCTCGAGCTCTCCATGTAGAAACACAGTCTTTACATCTAATTGCTCAAGCTCAAGATCTCGCATAGCAACAATACCGAAAAATGTACGAATTAAACTATGCTTTACAACTGGAGAGAACACATTATTATAATCAACACCAGGAATCTGACTGAAACATTTTGCTACTAACCTTGCCTTAAATTTCCCGTCCACCAGCACGTAATGCTTGCTTCGACGGATTAGGCGTTCGGTTTCAGTCTTGTCGACGGGTACTTCGGCGCTGGTGAGGTACTTGATGAACCGTTCTCTCCAATCGGCGGTCGGCGAAGGTACTGTAAGCACCAGCTGCTCGGCGGAAGAATTTCTTGAACTTCCTTCTCTTCCTTAATGAATGGCGCCAAAAGATCTTGAACGAAGACCCCAGGCGGAATCGCGGCGCGAGAAGAGCCTATCTTGGATAGGTGGTCGGCAAGATGATTTTGATCTCGTACCCACGTGGTGGTACTTAATACCGTAGAATTTTTCTTCAAGCTTTCTAATTTCAGCACAATATGCATCCATCTTTTCACTGGAGCAAGACCAGTCTTTGTTGAACTGGTTGATGACCAGCGCGGAGTCCCCATATACCATGAGGCGTTTGACGCCGAGCTCAATGGCTATACCGAGTCCGTGGAGACACGCTTCGTATTCGGCGACGTTGTTGGAGGCCGGAAAATGTATTCGGAGAATGTTTCGGAGCTTATCCTTGGTCGGCGTAATGAATAGAATAACCGCACCAGCACCGTTGATGTTGTGGGTGCCGTCGAAGTACATCACCCAGTGCTCGGGGCAAGTATCGACGATGGGCTCTTGGATCTCTGTTCACTCACGATGAAATCAGCGAGCGCCTGTGACTTGATGATAGGTCTGCTTCTGAATTCAATGGAGTAAGTGTCGAGCTCGACAGCTCACATGATGATGCAGCCGTTGGCCTCGTTGTTGGGGACAATGTCCCTGCGTGAATGATGGAGTAAGTACCTGCGTGAATGATGCTGCCATCCTGCAACGCCATGCATTTAATCTGGATCGGTTCGTTATACCACACTAGCTGTGTCTTGTTCACTTCCCGCTGCAGTGCAGAGCTGGCCATGTTGTGCTTGTCCTTGTCACGTGCCTGCACTGCTGCGTTCCGTTCCGTTCCGTTTCGCTTGTGCATGTTCAGATGTGAAGAAGAAGAGGAGGAAGAAGAAGAGTCATCCGTGAGTTGAATCATGCGTGCATGTCTGAGGTCTGTCAGTCGACCTGGCTGGCAAATGGCAATGGCATGCTCTGCCTCTGCCGAATGAGAATCAAACTGGACAGGAGTCAGAGGACTGGACTGACAGCATGGATTCATGCATGCTGGGTCTAGGAATATATCGGTCAACTTTTCCAGCTGGTGAGTGTGGGTTCAGTCAGCAAGGAAAAGTCGCCGTGCTCGTGCCAAGAGGACCGAGCATGCGTTTGCACTTCTCCACTCCATCAGGGATCAGGGATCAGGCATCAGCCGGACTTGTTCATTATGGTTGCACCGTCATTACCTTTGACTGTTACTCGTAAATCGTAATCATCCACTGACGATAACGATGGGGAGTGATCGGCTAAGCTGGATTATTTATTGTTCATGCTGAAAAACACTGTTCATGCTAGAATGTTGTGAGAGAAAAAACACAGTTCCAGTTAAAAAAATAAACCGAACAAACCCGACTTAAAGTGCAGCCGAACACTGAGCAGGAGGAGGACAACTTCAGTAACAATGCTGCTTACTGGCAAAAGCAAGATGAACAAGAAGCTACTCTACTCCTATAGTCCTATGATATGAAGCAGCTACAAATGAGTACACTGTCTAAACAAGGAAGTTAAATTCGACGATACCCCTTTTGGAGGGCATTCCGATTTCGCTAGTACCATCTTTTTTTACCGTGCAAATCCAGATTGAGATTGAGGAAATAGAGTAAATTAAGTTTTCAAATCACTGACTCAGGCCAATCGTCGAATCCTACTCATCGTCGAATCCTACTCAGCCAAAAAAGGAGTACTTATGTATAGCAGAACGGGCCAACCTGGTCCTTCCGCTGCTTCTGACATTTAATATACTCTATCTATATATAAAAATCGCAACAAAGTGCCAAGTCTGATCTTTTTTTTTTCTTTGGAGTGAAACATATACTCCGTACACTACTATTCAGACGGGTCCCTTGTGCTGTACGTGCATCCCTGAAACAAAAGGCCAATGTCCAGGACTCCAGGTCCAGGCAGCATATCTTTAGTCTTTTCATCTTTTCTACCACAGACGGCAAACCCCTTCTCCAAAGGCCAAAGCAAGTCGTAGGAGGAGAGCAGCCGATCAAGCGTCACAAGATCTCAAGGGAGCTGATGTCGATGGCTTTTAGGTTCGCAGGGCTGTAAAGCGCCGAGCAAAAGACGAAAGCCCTCACCTTTCTTTCTCCTTGCACGCACGGTGGCTTGCCTTGTCAGCTGATCTGCCATTGCCGCTTAAACTCGCTGCTACAGCGCACTACGTTGTCGATGAGACTATGACAGCCTTGCGACAGCGGCTCATCGAGTGTTCGACTGGTCTTATCAGTCAGCTTATTCGCTGGCTTATAAGCCATAGTATAGTATTTTTCTCTCTAAAAAAATTAGCCATACAAATCAGCATCAGCAGTTTTATAGCCAGCCGAACACTCCCGCATCTCCTTTGTGTACCAGCGGGTGACGCTACAAGTACTTTTCTCGGATGACAAACCCAAGTTTGTTACTGCAATTTTGACGTGTAGTTTTCCATTTTTTTTACGTGCCGTATTATTAGTTTATTATCTTATCTAAGTTAAATATCTCTATCTTTGATCATCATGTTTAAAAACTTCTATAGGTTAGCAACATAAGGTTTATGCTTTTACATTCACTATAGAAATTTTAGTCACATATAGTTCACATGTTGTGAAACTACAATGATTTTTTAGAAATTAGTGGTCCAAGTTAGAAATATTTGGCTCCGGACGGACCTAATACGATATGTAAAAAAATGAAGGGAGTAAATATGAAAATATGTTACCAATAGTGAAAAACATAAATGCTATGGCATCCTTTTTTACAAAAAAGCCCTAATAATATATATATGCCCCTAGATGGCCTAGATTAATTCAACTACGCATCATGCATTCACATTATATTATTAATAAAATGTTGCGTGGGTCTCCTGCATATTCTTGAAGAAAATTATATGAAATTGTTAGATATTGGTAGTCAGGCAGTTTGACTTAGGAGAAACCCAAATAGACTTATGTACAGGATAAGAGGCAACAATAAAAACATGGGTGAAATAAGCATGCTGTTTGTTCCTACGAGGCTACCTTCTCTGTTCTCCACCTTCACTTTCCTTCGACATCTTAACCTTCTTATCCACCACATTAGGAACGATGAAGATTCTAGTTTCCAGGAGGAAGAAGCCCCCTTGATGTGGCCCTAGAGTGTATGTAGCCCTATAGTGGATTCATCAATGTGGATAGTCGTGGCGTTTGGGCCACTTAACTTCACCAAATCATACATAGTAGATAATTAACATAAGTGAGTATAAGATGATACTCGGCGAAGGAGGCTCGGGGAAAGTTTTCCGGGTTGATAACGATAAGGACAACAATGAGCTAGCGACACAATAGATGTGAAAGTGAAGGAGAGCAATAGGAACCAAAAAGATGAACAAGAGATGTGTTTTTTTGGCAGGGATGACTGCAAAGGTCCGACTTGATGCCTTAAGGCGGGGATGTGAATAGGCTCTACAAAACTGAAAGTCATATGTTTGGTTTTAGTAATTAAGTGGCAACTAGTGGACTAACATTGTTCTTAAGTGTTAATTGAGTTAGGTGATGTCCACACAAAGGGTTGAGCAAGGTGGCATTCATAGAGGTGATGAAGGAGGCCACAAGATGATCAAATGCTCAATATTTAGAAAATAAGAAAGAGAAAAACCAAACCTCATGAAATGGAGGCAAAGGTATATGCTAGGGACTTTGTTATACCGGTCAAGGCGCAATAGAGTTCATGATCAGGTTTAGAATAGATAGCCATATTATTAAGAGGAGAATTCTTAGCGGAAGGGCATGTAGCCCAGTGGTTGTAAGAGCCTTAGTAACAGCTCAAGTTCTAGGTTCGACTCCCCCTAGGAGCGAATTTTTCAAGATTTAACAGCGTTGTGCGTTGTATTTTTAGCGGTAGGCGACAGGAATAGCACATCATGTCCTGGGTTTGACTGAGCGAATTTTTTAGGATTTAACTGTAACACCCCTAGTGTTACGGACTTAGTTAGCACTGAGGTTAAGGCCTAATAAACCCTAGTGTATGCGTTTTTTAGGATTTTAAAATAAATTCTTCACAAAAAATTGTAAGGTGAACTTGGTGTGACTTACTTTTGTGAATAAAAGAATCAAATAAGTGTTGCTAATCAATTTTTATTTGGTACTTAAAAGGTTTTAAATAATCTTGGGAACAAAAATTGTTTAGGGTTTGTTTTGGAAAAGTATGAAGAAAGTGCTTAAAATTCCTGATAGCAATTCTAGCAATTAAATTGTGAGTGGCTTGTCCTATTTGATTAAGCATGAAAAATAATTTTTATAAACAAAAATAAAATATAACTTGTATTTAGTACTTAAATAAAATTTGAAGTACAAGTTTAGTAGATGAAAATGTAACTTTTGTTTTGGTGAATAGATGTTGTTCAATAGTATTTTTGATAGCTCAAGAATTGAATGTGGAATTCAATTTCAGCTTCTAGAACTAAAATGACCTATCTGAAAACCTAATAACGATGCCGTTTAGGCATTTAAATTTTGATTAAATTTCTTAAACACTAGATCCATGTGTTTTTACTGTTGGTTGCACCATAACGAGTACCTTGACATGGTGTAGTTCATGGACTAGTTTGTTTTTGCGTTGGTGAAAGGTCCTTGTGTGGTTTTGGTAATTGAGTGACAACCTAGGTAGACTAATTATGTTTATGTGAGATACACAGGTGATTAGTCCACAGGTACATGTGTGTGAGCAACGTATGCCATGAAGGTGAAAATGGCTTAGAGATGTTGCAAAGATCACACATGTGATAATGAAGGAGCTCATTGTAAATGAGACATGACATTGAGTCATGTGATCAAGGTGGAGAAGATCAAGACAAGACTTGGCTTGATGGACCAGTTGCAAGCGTGAAGGACAAGTCGGAGGCTTTGGAGCGATGGACCGCGTGGCGGTGAAGCTTGAGCAAGACTTGGCGCCGATGGACGAAGTCAACGGTGAAAAGTAAGTGAAGTCAAGATCGATGAACCAATATGATCACATGATGATGTGAAGTGGATCATATCATTGTTGATCGTGTTGGTGCATGTATTGCATCGATATTAGAGGAGATAAAATGGAATGTGCAAGGCAAAGGTATAACCTAGGGCATTTCATTTCACCGGTCATAGGTGTGTAGAGAAGTTTATGACTAGGTTTAGGATAGATGACCGTACTATCAAGAGGGGCAAACTTATTTGCATATCAGTCATCTAGTGCCACTCGAGTGATATAACTTTGCATCGTCGCTAGGATTGAGTGGCGTGGCAAGTTGAGTGGCTAACATCCTTTGGGAAATGATTGTGAAAAGCTAACACACATACACATGGTGATGTACACTTGGTGGTGTTGGCACATTTACAAAGGAGAAGAAGTTAGAGTTGATGTGGATCAACTTGGTGAAGAAACTCCACCGGCTCCCTACATAGAAAAGACAGAGTCTCATAGAGATGCATCGGACGCTGGTCATGTGGTGACCGGACGCTAGGGTCCTGTGTCCGGTCAGTGGTGGCCGAGAGCATGCAGCGTCGGTCTTCGACCAGACACTGGCACTGGAAGTGACCGGACACTGGCAAGGCGCGTTCGGTCAGGCTGACGTATGGTGACATAGGCAGAGCAGAGAAGCTGCGAGTGACCGGACGTTGGTGCCGCGTCCGATCACTACTAGAAATGTGTTCATCAATGACGATTCAGTCGTGACGCTTACAAATTTCGTCACAGAACAAGCGCCTTCTATGACGAAATTTCCAGCTTCGTCATAAGTAACAAGTGACAGAGCTTTGGCACGAAGAATAATGACGAAAACAAAAGAATCGTCATAAAACAACAAAACTAAATCGTCATAGATCGTTTGGCTCGTGTACCACCTCGAGGATGTGGCGCCGTGGTCCCACCAGCAGGTCCCACCTCGAGGACGTGGCGATGTGGTCCCACCATTGGGTCCCAACCTCGAAGACGTGGCGATGCGGTCCCACCAGCGGGTCTCAGCCTGAGGACGTGGTGGCGAACAAGTGGGGCAGCATGGCCCACACGGTCTAGGTGGACCTGCATCCTTCCGCCTCCCTTTTTTTGCCAAAAAATAGCGCACGCAGGGAGATTCGAACCCGCGACCTGCTGCTAGACATGTTGGTGCGTTACCACTGGAGCACTCGCCGTTTTGTGATAAAGGCATGCATGTTTTTCTATTTGTAAACGTATAACATGATAATTGATGATTTTTTTCCTAAATTTTTCTAAAATCATTCTCTATAAATTTATTTTGTTGGTTTTGTCAATATATACATATGAAAAGTTTGAGCAATTTAAATTTTGAATTTCAAAAAAAATGCAACTTCAGACAAGATTTTGGTTCCCCAAATGATTTCAGCTGAAAAAGTGATAAATATCAAAGTTGAATAACTCAACAATATCTACAACTTTTGTACTGGTCATTTCTTCATATGACAAAGTGATAACGACATTGTTCACAAATGTGACACATCTCTCATAAGGTTTTATAAACTATATGAGATATGTGTAAGATTAGTGAACAATGTGTGCTAAGAATTTATCAAATGAAGAAATGACCAAAATAAAAGTTGTATATATTCATGAGTTGAACAACTTTGGTATTCATCGCTTTTTATGTTGAAATCAATTTGGGTCTCAAATTTTGGTTCGAACTTGTCATTTTTCAAAATTTCAAATTTGAAAGGTTCAAATTTTGTCAAATGACAAGATGACTAAAATAAAAGTTGTAGATATTAATGAGTTGAACAACTTTGGTATTCATCACTTTTTATGTTGAAATCATTTTGGGTCTCAAATTTTGGTTCGAACTTATTGTTTTTTAAAAATTCCAATTTGAAAGGTTCAAATTTTGTCAAATGTCAAGATGACTAAAATAAAAGTTGTATATATTAATGAGTTGAACAACTTTGGTATTCATCACTTTTTATGTTGAAATCATTTTGGGTCTCAAATTTTGGTTTAAACTTGTCATTTTTTAAAATTTCAAATTTTAAAGATTCAAATTTTGTTAAATGACAATATGACCAAAATAAAAGTTGTAGATCTTGATGAGTTGAACAACTTTTGTATTCATCACTTTTGCATATGAAATCATTTAGGGTTTGAAAATTTAGTTTGAACTTGTCAAATTTCAAATTTCAAATTTAAAAATGTGTAAAACATTGTCACATCCAAGTTTGATCAAACTTAAATGCTGAAGCATGATTTTAGAAATTTTTACGAAAAAAAACCATCACATTTGGAGTTAGTATGAGGGAGAACAACTAGTTACAAAGTTTACTCACAGATTAAAAAGAAAAATCACACTGTTCTAAATGATCCTTACATGATCTTAGTGAACGGTGTGATTTCTTTTTTTAATCTGTGGGTCAACATTGTAACTAGTTTTTCTTACTCATACTAACTCAAAATCTGATGATTTTTTTTCCTAAAATTTTCTAAAATCATTCTCTATCAATTTATTTTGTTGGTTTTGTAAATATATACATATGAAAAGTTTGAGCAATTTAAATTTTGAATTTCAAAAAAATACAACTTCAGACAATATTTTGGTTCCCAAAATGATTTCAGCTGAAAAAGTGATAAATACCAAAGTTGAATAACTCATCAAGATCTATAACTTTTGTATTGGTCATTTCTTCATATGACAAAGTGGTAACGACATTGTTCACAAATGTGACACATCTTTCGTAAGGTTTTATAAATTATATGAGACTTATGTAAGATTAGTGAATAATGTGTGCTAAGAATTTGTCAAATGAAGAAATGACCAAAATAAAAGTTGTATATATTCATGAGTTGAACAACTTTGGTATTCATCGTTTTTTATGTTGAAATCAATTTGGGTCTCAAATTTTGGTTCGAACTTGTCATTTTTCAAAATTTCAAATTTGAAAGGTTCAAATTTTGTCAAATGACAAGATGACTAAAATAAAAGTTGTAGATATTAATGAGTTGAACAACTTTGGTATTCATCACTTTTTATGTTGAAATCATTTTGGGTCTCAAAGATTGGTTCAAACTTGTTGTTTTTCAAAAATTCCAATTTAAAAGGTTCAAATTTTGTCAAATGACAAGATGACTAAAATAAAAGTTGTATATATTAATGACTTGAACAACTTTGATATTCATCACTTTTTATGTTAAAATCATTTTGGGTCTCAAATTTTGGTTCAAACTTATTATTTTTTAAAATTTCAAATTTGAAAGGTTCAAATTTTATCAAATGACAAGATGACCAAAATAAAAGTTGTAGATCTTGATGAGTTGAACAACTTTGGTATTCATCACTTTTTATGTTGAAATCATTTTGGGTCTCAAATTTTGGTTCAAACATGTCATTTTTTTAAATTTCAAATTTGAAAGGTTTAAATTTTGTCAAATAACAAAATGACTAAAATAAAAATTGTATATATTAATGAGTTGAACAGGTCTCTCATCCCCGGTCACTCTCTCGTCTCCTCCGTCTATCTCCTCGTCTTCCCCATCTCTCTCGCCGCCGCCGCCTTCTCCGCTTGGCCCTCGGGCTCGACAAGCGCGCCGCCAAGAACACGCGCTGCCTCCTCTCTCTCTCTCTCTCTCTCTCTCTCTCTCTCTCTCAGATCGGACCCGTCGAATCCTCCCCAAACCCTATGCACAGCCGCAACGAACTCCGACGTCCTCCTCCTCCTCTCCCCCTCCTCCTCTTCCCCTGGCCTCGCGCTCGCGCACTCTCCCTCTCTTTCTCCCCCTCTCCCGATGTGGCAGCGCGCCGGCCGGCCTCCGACGGTGGCCGCCCTCCGGCGCGGGGCCGCAGCTGCACAGCCGGACCCTAGCTTCCGCTAGCCCCCTCCTCGCCCCCCCCCCACCGCGTGCCTCCCTCCCTCTCGATGTGGTGCCGCACTGGCCGGCCACCGGTGCTGCCCGCCCTCAGGCGCCGCGGCGCGTCGGTGCGACCGGTCCCCGGCGCAGGCGCGGGCCGGCGGGCGCCCCCTCCTTCGCAACGCCGACCCCCGATGGACCACGATGGTGGCTGCCCTCAGGTGCGGCGCCGCGTGCGAGCCCCAGCCAATCCCACCACCTACCTCCTCTGGCTCCATGCGTCCATCCGGCTAAATCGTTGTTTGATGTTTTTATGCAGAAATTGGATTGGATGACCTGATTGCCATGGCCGAATTTTGGAGACGAGCACGAGCCAAAGCAACATGCCTGATTCTGTGCCACCGATTGCATTCATATGTATGTTCTTTATAACTGCATGTCTCTTTTAATTAGCTTCTTGGTCACAAGTAATTTTGATTACTGAATCTTTCCCGTCTTGATTTATGCCCTATAAGTGTTCCATGAAGTGCAATGGTTTTGTAGAATCGACAGCCCTGCTATTTATTTATTACAGATAAGAATGTATGACCATAGATTTTGTTATCAGCTCACCTTATGATTACCAGTGATCTGATGGTGTGTCAGAGATTTTATAACTTTTTCACGCCAACTGAAATGGATCCTTTCTTAGGATATTATAAACAAATAGATTGCAGTATATACATTTATGATGCCATATTGCCATACATCAGTTAACTTTCTTCTTGAATGATTTATCAAAGAATATACAGAGTTATTGCATGCTACATTGTTCATGCACTAAATTATTTCTCTCAAATGATTTGATCTTTCACAGCCCGGACTGCAGCAGAAACAAATAGTGCAAGTCTACTTCTGCAGAGAGAAGGAAGGATGCCAACCAGAGCACATTTCATGGATATATAGGTATTGATTCTTTTTTGTTCTCCTCGCCTCATTGTTTACCTACCTATTTTTAAAAAAACATGATATTTTATTATTAAGATTATGTCCTCGAAATATCTTCTCTTTAGAAAAAAGAAATCTTCATGGTAGAAATACTTGGAACTATATGCTTCTCTATTAGAACTTGGACAGACCCTATTTCTGTACCTTGAATTATATGATGGTGCAGCGATTCGTCTATACTTGGAATTTTGATCTGCTTGTTTGTCAATACATAGAACCAGGATACATTGCTACTAAACCTGTGCATCTGTACAACAGATTAAAAAAGATACATCTATGAGTTTTGATCATGAGAAAACTATTTATCAAAGTAAATGATAGTTCAGCCATGGTGTATACATTGCTACATCATCTTCAGAGGATTGATTTACAAACAACAATGAATCTCATAGTGGTTTTCGTATAAAGAAGGCACTTCTGCTGTTATACAGAGGTTGGAATCTCATAGTGGTTTTCCTGATGTATGTATGTAAAGGTTCATATTGGTGCTAATCATGTGTGTACTGATTCGTAACTGTTTATCTGTCGGCCAAACAACTAGGCCGCAAAGCAAATGGGCAATTCTGTACATTGTTCGAACCCGTATTTTCTTCCCTACAAAATTAGTTTCATAACTTACGTGTATAGTGCATCTTGATTGTTTTTGTTCAGTAAGGGCTGCATCTTTGTTCAGCCTTCACATGAAAACACTGCAAAAGGCTATTCCAGGACGAAACTGGTGCTCTAAAGGTAATCAGTTAGGATGTGCTCATTCGACCTCTTCTACAGCCTCTAACTCCGTGAACAAAATAGCGCCTACACCTCATCTAACCTCTCAAAAAAATTATGACACAGATCCAAGACCAGAGATCTTAAACGATAGGAAAAGGATAGTGGGCGTGGAGCCTGCATAGATCAACAGCAAGAACGAGTAAGGTCTATACATAGCTCCCATCTTCTTGTCATTTGCTCTTTTTTCCTTTATCATATTATCACCCCCATATCATGCATAACAAATCTATGAAACAACACAAATTCTTTTTCACTCTGCTATGCTCAACGAAGGAACCACTTATCTATTCTTTTTTGTCATCCTGGCCTTTTTGTCCTGCTTAAACTTTTCTCGGTCGAACAATAGACATAGCAGCTACGTATTATACTGACTAGCCTCCTAATCATATTTTTATCTATCACAGATGCTAGACAACAGCGTTGGTGCACTGAACAGTTTACATACTGTCATACTGTTACTGTCTTGGTTCCTTTGTATTGCCTCTGCTGGTATCTTCCTTTCTTCCCATTCCCCTGATCCTCCTTTTGTTATCTACAAGTTCACTATAATTCCTTTTACTACCAACCTGTTATTTTTAAAAGCTACTAATCTACCTGCTTTGGAGGTACTGGAAAAAACTTATTTATGGACCTGCTTGGTTGCTCATCTGCCGTCCTCACTGTTGTTTCATCTGAGGTTACTTCATTATTATTGCCTTGATGGTCTCTTAGTGTGTTTAAGCTACAAAATATTTCAGGTAAACAAAGCTCAATCCCTACTTTTTCTTCTTCTTTTTTTGGCTTATTTCTAAAGTTCCCCCTTACCATTTAGTTCAGGTGTTGAGCAGAATATATGATTCACGTTGCCTTAGAAACTGCAGCACAGTTCGCACCTACATTTTTCATGACAGAACTGAATTCTACAATGAAGAAACATACCAGATATATACTAATTTACCTATTGCCGTAATTCTTAGTTCGTAAATTTTTTTTTGGATATATTCGAATCACAATGTGATCTTCAATGATTTTTCTCTGTGTGCTTCTTCCCAGTTGACAAAATATTTTGTTCTATGCAGCTATCAGCATCATCACCGTTTCGGTTGAACACACCATCACACTACAAATGCATGACTATGTAGTCCTCTTTACCTTTTCTAATCTCACACACCGTCTGTAACACATGTGTATATATTTGCTTGACACTCTTGGCTAATTTTCAATTCACGAATCAGACATATGTTTCCATACTCTCTTCACTGGCGCACGGGCCTGCGCGCCCTGTACTAGTAGCCATACACTTGTGTAATTAATATTTGGACAACTTCTCCAGTTGCATGCATGACTGATGAACAGTGGAAGGCACTAGTTGCAAAGTGGTCTGATCCAAAAAACATGGTATGGGTATCTTCTCATATATTCTTTCTCATTTAGTTTTCAAAGGATCTTCTCATTTTAAACATATCATCTCATCAATCCTTATTGCTATACCCAGGCCCTTCAATGAAAAGCAGTGTAACACATAAATATTTTCAAACATAAAGATTCCCTAAGCTCCTAAATTGGAGCAATTAGCAGAATGTACTTGGGAAAAAAGGGTTGGTCATATATATCCTGCAAACAAAAAGAGTAGACAATTTGAGATGTACATTTGAGATGTACATTTCATAGAAGTTGTACAATTTGAGCATTCGGACAATTTGAGATGTACATTTCATAGAAGTTGTATAGGGGCATAAAAGAGTAGACAACTCTGCAGGAGTTGAAAAATTACCATCTTACTATTTTTCAGATAAATAGGTATCTTGTCATATATTCTTTCTCAATCAGTTTCCAAATGATCTTCACATTTTAAACCTATGATCTCATCTGACATGTTCATTATCTTGTAGGAATCAAGTGAAAAGAACAAGCAGAATCGCCGTAAAGTCAAGTATCATCAAGCTACGGGTTCTCGCAGCTATGTGTCACACTTACATGCATATGTAAGTAAAGAGTACCCTGTACATATTTGCACTAAACAACTTATTTTGCATTTCATCTGAGAAAACTTTGCTGTAATTGGTTATCTATGAAACAGAAGAAGAAGAAAAACAATGCAGAACCAAGCACAGAACAAAATGAAGAACTTGATGCAGTGGAGGCCTTCAAGACCTGCCATACCAGCTCCAAACATGGTCTGACTGAACTAGCAAGAGAAGCAGTTGTAAGTCACGACATCTGTTTCGCTGTGCCAACAACTATTCATTAATTAGATAATATGTCTTGTTTCAAACATTTTGTATTCTGTCTTTCGCTCAAAACTGGTCATAATCCAATATAGCTAGACATACTTGCTAAATAATAATCCTATGTTGTTGACTTCTACTTGTATTCAGTTACCTGACAATAAATAAATGACTCATGATTGCAAATCACTTTGGCATCAGTTTCTGTCAATGCAGCATAGGTTTTTATTTTTTAAAATACATCTTGTGTGATATTTCCTCAAATTAATGCAATAAGTATCAACTAATGATGGGTCATTGCTGTTTCAGTGAAATGTGAAAGCTTTGAGGCCAGAACCTGTTGTTGAAGGTGAGACAGCCGTGTCCAGTGTGCAGGTTGTGTCCTAGGTGCTCTCCCAGAATAGCTCAAACCTTTTCCTGAAGAGTGTTGGCATCAAACCAGTGCCATCCTCCAAATCATCATCATCAAATGAAAGCGAGCTTCGGGAGCAACTAGCAGCTGAAGCTACGGCTGCTGTACAAGGTGAAATCGATGAACTCAGGAAGAGAAGTGAAGCTGAGGAAAAGCTGGCGAGGACACAAAAGGAGATAGAGGAGTACAAGAAGCTGACAGAGATAAACAACAAGGCAATGGAGGAGAACAATGCGTTGCTCAAGCGTATCTTGGCCATCAACAATGCTTCTTCGACATGAGCGCTGTTCGTAGCTGCTGGTTCATTAAGCAAGGGGTCTGCTGATGATTTTGTTTATGTAGTAACTTATGTTGATGGTGGTTGGCAACTTTTTATTATTTCCTGTGATGCTAATGTGAACTGAGATAAAACTAGTAGTTCAAATGTGGTGTCTAGTGAGTTATGTGAACCAAGTTTAGAATTGTTGTTTAAGTTGTTGTCATTGGAATACTGGATCTGTTAATTTATGGAAGCTTTTGGTCATTCCAGTATTATTTGCATTCTATAATGAAATCAGCACGTGCACTTGTGATGAATTATCTGACCTTTCTGTGACGATTTGGTAATTGATTCTGTGACGAATTTCTATTTACTTCAGTGACGAAAATGAGAACCTATCACAGCAAGCCTTGTGGCCCAATAAAAAGTGGACACGTGGACCATCCACATTACTGGCCACGTCAGGTGCCACGTGGTCGGACACGTCACCTGTAATGTGGACGCTCCACATGGACAAGACACGTCAGCTGCCAGCGTGGCAGACGTCATCTGGCCGCCTAACAGACGGCAAGTCATGACGAAAAAGGGCTTATATCAATGACGAAAATAGATCGTCATAGAAAGAATACACTTCTATGACGACGGCCATTTCGTCATAGAACAAATGCACATCTATGACGAAAATAGACGTTTCGTCACGGTAGGTAAAATATGACGCGCATTCAATGACGAATACCATATCGTCACAAATTCATCATAAAATAATATATGTGACGATTTTGGAGTCTTTAGTGACGAAAGAAGAGCATCATTGATGTACACATCCCTAGTAGTGGATCATGACCGACCGGACGTGTTCGGTCATGTATGGTACCTTACTAGAAACGACCGAACCCTGGGGTTTCTGCGTCCGGTCAGTTGTTGCTGCTGCATCCGGTCGATAGATGACCGTTGAGATCGAAAGAATGCCGTTGAACGCAGGTGACACGTGGCTGTCATCGGACGACCGGGCGCTAAGGTCCAGCGTCCGGTCAACACGACTGGAGCGTCCGGTCGACCCGACAGTTGCCCAGTGAAGGGGTAACGGCTAGTTTAGCCCTTGGGGCTATAAATAGAAGTGGTCTTCGGCCATGGCTAGTGTTGAGCACACTAGAGCCTTGGTGGCTTGTGTAGTAGTGCTTGAGAGCCCTCCATCTCACATATACTTGATAGTGATCATTTGATTGTATGAGAGAGTGATTCTAGTACGATTGCATCGTGATGTTGCATCGAGTGGCACTAGGTGATCGAGTTACAAGCCGGTGGTGCTTGTTACTCTTGGAGGTTGCCACCTCCTAGATGGCTTGGTGGTGGTCTCCGTCGAAGCCCGTAAGAAGCTTGTGCGGCGCTCCGGAGAAGTGCTTTGTGAGGGGCATTGTGCTCGCCCCGTAGGAGCCGCGAAGAGCAACTTTAGTAAAGCGTGTCATTGAGCTACCCTCACTTCCGGGGTAGGTTCTTGCGGCACCCGACGTGCAGGCTTGGCGGGTGATGCCAATTAGCCGTCGAACCACCAAGTGAGCGGTCGACACAACGGGGACTAGCGTGTTGGCAAACACGTGAACCTCGGGAGAAAAATCATCGTGTCAACCTTGTTCTTCCCGTTGGTTTGGATCCCCGTTACACAAGCTTGCAATTACTTTCATATACATTGAGCTTGTGTTGTTGCTTTTGTAATTAGTTAGCTTGTATAGCTTGCTAGTTACCTTCTTGTTTGTGTAGCATAGAAGTAGCTCCCTTGCGTGGCTAATTTGGTTTGTGTAACCTTGTTAGTCACATTGCTTAGTTTGTGTAGCTAAGTAATTGCGCTCTCTAATTTGGCATTGGTTGTCTTGTTATTGAGCATTGCTAGTGAGTTTAGGTGGCTTTGTGCTTTTGCTTACTAGCATATGTAGGAGCTCCCTTGTTGCTTAAAGTACTAGTGGCATTTGTTTGTGTGACCTTGCTCCTAGAATTGGTTAGGAGAGCTCTAGTTAGCCCTGCACCTTAGTTGCTTAATTAGTATCTTTGAAAGGTGCTATAGAACATAGATAAAGGGGTGTAGTCTTGGCTAGACCGATAGTTTTAATTCCGCACTTGTTTCAGTTAGCCGACGCGGTTATTTTTATAAAGGACTATTCACCCCCCTCTAGTCGCCATCTCGACCCTTTCAGTTGGCGTTGCAAAAATTGCCTGAACTTCGTTAAAACGAGCTGTAGACCATGTTGTTAGGGCTCTGTTCGCGAATCGGCGTTCAGCATGACGAACTCATGTTGGCATCCTTTTATCTATCTCTCTAGTTGCTCTCTGGTCGTGACAATTGCTTTGCTAGGTCGCTGTTAGTATCGACTTAGGGTTAGTGGAATTGGTTGAACCCTGGTCATGTTGATCAGCAGCCTTTGCTTTGCTTTAAAATTCGTGCGCAACACGTTTTTGGTCGCTCGGCATGGAGTGCGCGGTCATCGTGTTCCGGTGCTCGCCGTGGCCTAGCTCGGCCGAGCCACGCGTGCGTGGCCGCGCGCTGGTGGGCCAGGGACGTCCTCGGCTTGGCCGTGGCCTGGCCGTCTCTGGCCGCAGCGCCCGCTGTTGGCCACGGGCTGCCTGCACGAACCGTTGGTGATAGCTATCATCATCGGTTTTAATGATACCAGCGATGATAGTGGTGTTGGTGGTAGATATATCTGCAGTAGTGATTATACCTTCACACACTTAAGCTATTTTTTTTCCCTTTATCTGCTCCATAAGTTTCTGTTGTACTCTCCTCCATTTATACCGTGCAATTCGCTGGACGAACAAATTAAACCATGCACAGTACCCAACAAGTGGTACCTCCATACATTGCTGTGGTACTGTCCTCCATACACCGTGCAATTTCCTAAACAAAGTAAACATGTACAGTGAATACCAACCAGTGGTAGCATAGGTACTGCACGGTCTGCTGAAACTCACTAACATAAATAGTACTTAACTCTGTAGCTTACACACACACACGCTCTACAGTCGTGTGATTGTGGAAGTAGTACGATATGTGTGCGTGTGGGCAACGTAATTAGTGCTAGGCTTGTACGCAATAGTTGAGCAACATTGTTCCCAAACCCTAAACCTCTACTAGATTATATCGTGCATAATTATTGTAAAGCTCATAGTTTATCATATTAAAGGCGTTCTTGAGTTATGTTGAAACTTGAAAGAGACCTGACTCAGCACCGGATCGATCACTTTCATCATTCTCTTTTCTCACTGCTGCGCCCTTGTTTTCCAGCAAATATATCATTATTCATTGTGGTCCACACAGGTTATACGGATCATGTGTCCTCTTATTAAAGATTGCTGGGCCGGCCTAAACAGGAGTAGAATCGATCATGAGGGAGATAGAAGAGACATTCATCCGTAGATCTATGCAACCTAGCACTTAGCAGCTGAAATTAATCTTATTGATCTAAACACTCTGACTGACAGTACAATTAATAGCTGAAAATAAAGACTCGGCTTACCCCATATTCGACTTGTTCGGCTTCTTTTTTTTAGCTGGAATAGTATTTTTCTCTCACAACAATTCAGTCAGAACAGTGTTTTTCCGTCAGTTTCAACCAAAATTCTGCCAGCCGAACGAGGCCTATACCTAGGTAGCTAATAAAAAGTTATTAACCGTATGCTAAGTACAACTAACTATTAGATGGAGGAACTAAATGGAGCTCAACTAATATGTTAGTTGATTGTCCTGCTACAAAAGCTATTGGTTATCTGCACTCTACACTCTACTAAATGTTAACTATTAGTACTACAAGATCCAAACGGAAAACAAAATAACTTGGAATGCACTCAATTGTGCTGTGTCTATATGAACTCCTGACGAACCCTTCAATCTGTTCTTCGAGAAAAGAAAAAACATTCTAACGAACCCTAGACAACGAACATAGATATAGATATAGTACAGAGAACTATATTTGTCCCAATGCAATGCAAGTAAACTAATAAATCAGAGAGGCTAGGATGCTTACCTGGATTAATATAGGAAATAAGTTGGATGGACCAGTGGCACCTATAGTAGCTTGTGGGCACACAAACGCATATGCGCCGACAAGTGGTATATATTGTGCTTAATTACCAGTACTACGCACAGCACAGGCCGGTGTGGTGTTGCTTGCATTTGTTGTTTCCCGTTTGGCCTTGTTCGCTTTGCCGAAAAGCCGCTGATTTATTGTGAGAAAAAAAACAATGTTCGTTTGTTGAAATAGTACGGCTCGTAAGACAAGTGAATAGGACCTTTGTCTGACCTCATGAGCTTCTGCTGCCAGATGGGATGGCCCCACCATGCAGTCACTGTCGGCCATCGTTTGCTTAAACTTATCAACTCGATTTATCAACTATAATATATAATATTTTTCTCTCGTAACAAATCAGCATTCATCACCTTATCAACTCGTAAACCATCGGCCCATCAGCTCCCCGTCGCCACCGGCGTTGGCATTGGGTTTTGCCTTTGCTGGCCGCCGCCGTACGCCAGCCTCATAAAGTCAGGTGGATAGGATTGGGTAAAAAAACAGGAGTTTTTTTTACAGTTGATGACGTGGATGGTTGCACTGCAACCTGCAACCAATCAGTTGGTTTGTTTTTTTTTTTGCGATGAAACTAGGCCTTGTTTAGATCCCATCAAAGTTTCAAGTTTTTTCACTCTCTCTCCATCACATCAATTTTTAGCCGCTTGCATGGAGTATTAAATATAGGTAAAAAAATAACTAATTACACAGTTTAGTTGGAAATCACGAGATGAATCTTTTGAGTCTAGTTGGTCCACGATTGGACAATATTTATCAAATAAGACGAAAATGTTACTATTCATCAGGTTGAAAAAGTTTCAATCTAAACAAGGCCCTAGTACCAGTTTGTTTTTAAATTTTCCGTAAATACAAAAGAAAAAAATAAATACCCAATCTTGTTGAAAAAAAACTCGTCTTTTGTTTCACGGCTTTGGCTTTGTTCGCTGGGAGAAATTTTAGATGAATCTAGATAAATCTGAAGAAATTTATGAGAAGAAAATACTGTTTTGGACAAAATAAGAAGCGGATCTAAAGGCACGCGAACGGGACCTTTGTAGCAAACCACCGGCAGCGATATTTTCGCCACTGGTGGTGACTTGGCAGAGAAGGAAAGGTTGACCGGTCCTTGCATACATGTGCACACGTGTTCATACCTCACTATACAGCCGTTAAAATGTATATACTAGTCATCAGGGGTGAAAATGTAAACTTCTTCTTGCTGCATTCATGAGCTATAGCTAATTAGTTATGCTTTTGGGTACGTAGCGGCACAACATTTTATTTTTTATAACCATGCGTTTTGTTGAACTAACACAAGTTTAAGCACGCATGCTCCCTCCGTGTGTAACTACTCCGTATGGTACCTCTGTCCTATGATGTCGTAGTCAAACTTTTATAAGTTTGTTCGAACTATAGAAAAAAAAAACAATAATTATATGGCTTGAAGATTAGTGTCTTCGCTATGTACACAATAAAATATATTTTTATAGTATACTTCTTTAATATAATTAATGTTTATTTTCTATAAAATTAATCAAACTTATAAAGTTTAATTTAGGATAACTCTAAAAGTTGATTTATCCATTGAGCGGAGAAAAGCAGCAGAATTATTGAACAATTTAATAATTGTCAAGTACGATTGGTTGTGCATATATGTCTGTGTGTGTCAGCGTGTGGGCAATGTAATTAGGGCTAAACTTGTACGCCATAATTGAACAGCCTTACCAATTTCCCAAGCCCTAACGTGCAACTGATTGCAACAATAATATATAAGTAAAGTAAAAAAGGTCCATCAGGCCGTTACGTGCATATATATGAACGAAATGGTGGTTAGCTGCTGATCGCTTAATTCACACGAATTGAAAAGGGTTGCCATCAAGAGGGCTTTAGAGATTGTTAGTTCCTTCATCACAAGTATTTTGCGAATGACTCCTAACTTATTTAGCAACAAATTAAATTCAGACTGCTGGGGATTTCATCAAAATTTCAAACACACCATGTCACAATGATACGAAATCTTGACATTTAAGTACGGTCGGCCACCGCCTAAAGAAGAAGCACAAATCCAACAAAAAAGAGACAACCATCAGGTTTTAGCTGTTATCAATCCATTAACTAGATGGTCATTGGTTGTATGTCCTAACTGATGTGATGTAGGGTTCAAAATTGTAGCAAAATTTCACGGAAATTTCATGAATTTTGGTGATTTTGGGGTGGTCGAAAGAAAACCCCGAAATTCCGTATTTCTGAAATTCGGATTAGACTATACTCACTATGTCCCTAAATAATAGATTTCTAACAAGTTTAGGACAAATTAGTATGATATAGAAAAGACCATACTAACTTTTATTAATTGGACTAGTTGCATAATGATTGATGATTGTTCCAATTGCATAGTAATTATAACATCTACTGCACCCCTGTAGAAACTCAAGGCTGGATTGGTGGAAAAGAGTGAGAAGGGCGGGGGTGGAGTAAATATGAGGGGACTCATAGAAAAATAAAGAATCAGTGGGCCATTCAATCTTCCAGAGATTAATTTATTTGTAGACAATTTTTAATTTTTTATGCTAGAAATCTATTTATTCAATGACAGAGAGAGTACGTATACAAGTGCCAATTGTTAGTTCCTTCATCATACACACTTTGTAAACTACCCCTAACTTATTTGGCAACACATTAAATTCAAATTGGGACCCACAAATGTGCGCTGCTACAATCTTGTTTTGATATTAAAGAAAGATTCTATTAAAATTTCAAACACCTTACGTCATGATGATACAAAATCTTGAAATCCAAGCACTTCTTGCCTCTGCTAAAAGAGAGCACAGAGAAAACCAACGTATTTTAGTGGTTATTAATCCCTAAACTAGATGGTCTAGAAAGGAATTGATAGCCTTGACTGCCTTATCCCAATTGCCGCGACACTGCTCAAGCAAACCCCGTCTAACACCCTAACCCTGTTAATCGAACTTCTTGAGTATAGACCAATGGTCCTGTTCGCTTCGCTGAAAAAACAAACTGAAACATTGTTCTGGCTGATTTGTTGAAAGAGAAAAATACTATTCCGACTAAAAAAACAAGCTGAAAAAGACGAATTACAAGAGAAGCGCTTCGAAAACAATGCCATTTCTACTCATAACTATAAAAACCGACAAGTAGCGGCAGTCCCTAGGAACACTAAAGGCTTTGGATCGTTGTAAATACTAAGGATGTTTGGATCTAGCTACTAAAATTTAGGAGGTGTGTCAGGAGAATATTGCATGGGGTGTTCGGATACTAATAAAAAATAAATTACATAATCCGTCAGTACTCCACGAGATGAATTTTTTAAGCCTAATTAATTTGTCATTAGCATATGTTTACTGTAGCAAAACATTGTCAGATCATGGACTAATTAGGCTCAAAAGATTCGTCTCGCAAATTAGTCACAAACTATGTAATTAGTTTTGTAATTAGTCTATATTTAATACTCCATGCATGTGTCCAAATATCCGATGGGACAGCGACTAAAATTTAGCAGGTATCCAAACACCCCTAACTTCATAGGCAGTCACCGAACATACGTGACACATTATTAGGTTTAGTTAATTCGGTAGTCAATCCGGGTTATATAGTCCAGTCCAGGTCGCCAGACTGAATCCACAAACTAGGAGTCAAAAAATAAGTGCCTGTGGCCTGTGCACATGTTCTTTTTCTTAAACACTGCTGGCCCCGGGCCTATTTTAATGATAAACATGAGTAGGATCCGTGCCTGAGACCGATGAGGAGACACGACACGAACGATGCGGATGCGATGCCACCTACAACGTTACTCGTGTGCCCAATTGCACATGCATCCATCGGCATTTAGACGTGACAGTGGCCGCACATTTGGTCCTAAGGAACGCTAGCTCGTCAAAAAAAATAGCGTATTGCAGAGGACATTTAGACGTATGCCTGCACCGACAAGTGGTTTATTTCCGCACGCCCACAGGGCCACAGGGTTGCTGTTTTTTTTTAAAAAAAAAGGGTTGCTGTTGCAAGCATAGTTCCCGTTTCCCGTTTGTCTCACGTGGTCCTTGCCATTCTGTTCCGACCTTTGCCTGCTATACTGCTCCCCTCCTACGAGGCTACGAAGTTAGATTCTTTTATGTTTAGCTCAGTTTCTAAAAAATAGAATCAATATTTACATTTTAAAATAAGTTTAATAGAGAAATATACAACTTCAGTCCTAAAATATAATGTATTTATATTTGTCTTACTACGTAGACCACCTCAGGAGGTGACGTGCCTACATACGATGAGGTGGGCGGTCCGCCTGGCTTCGGTCCGTCCGAGCCCACGGCGGTTCTAGACATGTTCAGTACACCGCCTCGGGAGGACCGCACGGTCGACGTCAGCGACAGCTCCGCCGCTCACCGCCTCAAGAGCTTCACCAGGCGCGTGTTGAAGAAGGTCGACTCTCCGCTTATCAGTGAGCCTCCCAAGCAGCCTTCTGCTAAGCCAGTGCTGCCGCTGCGAAGCAGGCGGTTGGCGGCTCGGCCCCTCTCTTGAGTACCTGCTTCCAAGCGAGTTGAGGTGCTGATCATGCAGCGTATGGGCTATACCAAGGGTCTATCAGCGCCCTCTGTATCGGAGATGGAGGTCGTTAACAAGATTTTCAACGGCAACCTAACGGCGTCGAACGTCGAAGCGCTGGACGCGCTCTTCCCAGACGGTGGAAAGGGCCCGTCCAGACAATCGCGAAGACGCAAGGCCACCTCCTAGGTCGCATCGCTGCGTCGGTTTTGGTTGTTTTCCATTTATATGTAATATCGAAACTAGAGGTCTTTGCTAGGATGGTACAGCTACGGCTGCTTTAGGTCGATCTCCTTCGGCGCTCGACAGAGGCGCGTTATCTATATGTTTAAACTCTTCTTCTTAATACAATGATACGCAAATCTTTTGCGTATTCGAGAAAAAGTTAACCCACCGCATATTTGACTAAAATTATAAGGAAATATATTAACTCCTACCATATCAAAAAAAGTAAAATAACATCCCATAATGTTTCTAACGAAGCTTGTATGATGTCAAAAATAAGTATTATTCTTTTCTATAAAATTGATCATGGGTTGACTTAGGACAACTAAAATACACTATATTTCAGGACGAATAGAATATTCATGAGTGTTATGGTGATACTTATTTATTTTTTATAGATTTGATCAAACTTTAAAATTATTTGACTCCTCCAAAATTGAGAATTATAATATTTATTGTGATGGAGGGAGCAGCAGAAGTTGAATCCTTGTTTTTGGTGGTTAAATCCTATGTTTTCCCCCTTTTCCCTTCTTTTCTAAGAGATGGGCCGAATACTTTGTTCTTTTCCTGTATGAACAGTCTTCTAGTGTAGAAGTTCAATCTTGTGTTGATTGTTTTAAAACAATAAATGAATGTGGGCTCCCCCCCCCCCCCCCCCCCCCCCCCCCCCCACACACACACACACACACACACACACACAAAAAAAGAACAAATATGTAAAGTGTTGTGAAAAGTCCAAATTTACTTCCTAGTCAATGCAACCTCGAGATGTGCAAATGTGTTTGTAAGGATACGTAATAAGAAATACGGAGTATAGCTGGTTGTTATGATTTTTCATGACCATCCAGCAAACTTAGAGTTTATTTGCATCCCATAAAACTAACAACTAGCAAATAAGAAATATAGCTCTAGTCTATCTAATAAGAAGGAGCCAATGGTTGGATTAATTTTAGCTATGCCCTTGGTCAGTTGCACTAGCGAAACACAACTAGCTAACAAGTGCAAATAGTTCACTGCTATGGATGTATGCATCTACTAGCCGTGGTTGATGACATTCACTACTAAGTAATAGCTAGCTAACTATCCTTCCTTTCTAAATCGTAACGGAGTAAGTCATTTTGACTTCTCTAAATTAATAAGTTTTACTATATATCTAGACATAGTGTAATATCTAGATGCATAGGAACTAAAACGATTTACAATTTGGAATGGAGGGAGTGGTTTTTATCTCTGGCTAATAATTAACGTTAGCTGATCTTTCCTGGACAGCGGTACGTGTTAGGTTGATCTCCTCCGACTCGGTCCAATGACCAAGTCGGGCCTTGATCCCGCGCCCTGATCGGGGGCGCCCAGCCGCACACATGGCTAGTAGGGCCCCATCGCGTAGCGCTATATAGAGGAGGTGGGGGCAGGGAGGCTCAAGGTACGAGGTTCACCGACGCCGCCACAAACCCCACCTACAAACCATAATCTGATCTAGAGGGTGCACTGTGAGCGATGGGAAGCGCCGCCGCCTTCGCAGCCGCCTGGATGCCGCCGTGACTGGACTATGTTGCCCCTCTCCGTTGACCGCCGACTCTACAACGTCCTCTTCACCGCCATGGCCAGCTCCTCCACCAAGCCTGATGGTTAGCCATTTCTACCCCTCTCTCTCTCTCTCGTACACGTTCTAGGTCGATCTACTTGTTTTATCCCGATTTTAGTGAAGATACACCCTCTGATCTACACCTAGGTGATGCTAATTTACTTACAATGATATCGGAGCCAAGTTCTAACGTGTAGATCTAGTAGGGGTAGCAATAAAGAAGGAGGTGACTCTAATTTGATTCGAATATTAAGAAATTAGAGAAACCCTAACCCTAACCCTAGAAGAAGGGGACGAAAAGGAAGGGGTTCCTACCTGGGGACCGCCCGCCCCGTCGCCACCGCTGGCCGTCACATGGACGCCGCGCGGGAAGTCGACCCGAGCCGCCGAGGGGGGGGGGCGAGGTCTCACCGCTGCGCGATCTCCACCTCGGGCTCAGGTCAAGGGCACCACCGCAAGACCGCTCGATGACGACGCGCTCACCCTCGGGCGAACGCGCTCACCGGCGATGGGACTCGCGATGACGCCGCTGCCTCCCTCAGGCCACCACGGGCGGCCACCGCCGCATCTCACTCAGGTGTGGGCGAGAGCAATAGGAGAGGAGGTAGAGAACTGAGCTAGGGTTTGGGGGAGACGGCGGCCGGAAGGGGGTTTTGTTCCTGGGAAATCGATGTCCGGCCGTCGAATGATGATGAACGGCTGGGAGCAGCCGGGCCAACTTTCATCCCAGGCAGGAATGGCATTTTCGGCCTAGGCCCAGGTTGTGGCCTGGCATGTGGGTGTGCAACACACGCAGGCGGGTCAAGGGCTGGATTCTCGGTTGGGCCGCTAGAACAGTAGCAAAGTTTTTTTTGTTTTATCTTTTTCAGAAGCACATTTTGATGAATTTTGTCAATTTAGGAGGTTTAAATCTCTAGATGAGTACAGAAAATCGCTTCTGAAAAGTAGATAAATTTCGTCTTAATGTTTTCTGCTGCTATGTTTATGTTTATCCTTTAATTAAATTGGAACCAACGGGAAAATTTAATTAGAGGAGTAGTCATATTTGTTTAAGTTAAATTATGATATTATTATTTTTGTGACCAACGTTGATGATAATAATATTATAAGTTTATTTATGAGTTTTATGCATTAGTTCTATTTCTGCCTAACGGTGATGTAGAGTTAATGTAGAAGCACATTGTATGTTTTAATTTTAATCAACGTTAAATTACGGTATGCAATGTTCATGTCAAATGTTTCTCATTTTCTCTGATGTTGTTTTCAGGATACAACCCAATGATGTTTATCTCGTCCATTCCGCCTCTCAATGGAAGCAACTATAACATATGGCGAGAGAAGCTTGAGATAGCACTTGCGCTATCCGACAATGATCTAGCGCTAACCTCCCCCTGTCCCACTGAGCCTGAGGACCCGCTGAGGGCAGAAAATGAAACCGATGTAGCTTTCGCTACTCGAGAGCGTGACCATGCAACAATAAGAATGAAGTACGACCTTGATCATGCAAAGTGGGATAGTTCAAACCGTAAGTGTTTGATGGTGATTAAGGTCTCCATTGAGGATCCAATAAGGGGATCAATCCTAGAATGTATCACCACCACTGAGTATCTCAAGAAGGTGGAGAGTTAGTTTAGTGGATTTTCAAAGGCTTATGCGAGCACTCTTATTAAGAAGTTAGTCAATGAGAAATACACTAGTGAAGGGATAAGAGAGCACGTATCGAGGATGAGCACATGGCATCCAAGCTCAAGCCAATGGGAATGGGGCTCAAGCATGAGTTCCTAGTTCACTTTATTTTTGTATCTTTGCCCAAAGAGTATGAGACTTTTATTGTTAATTACAACTTATAGCTAGAAAAGTGGGACCTTGAGAAGCTCATTCCAATGTGTGTGTAAGAAGAGGAGAGACTTAAGAGCTCACATGGTGATTCCATCAACCATGTGAAGGAAAATAAAAGAAAGAACTTTAACAACAAGAAAGCTAAACCACAAGGGAAACCTCAATGGGACAATTGCTCCTTTTCTAAGTCACAAGGAAAGGCCCCATAGAATGATCACCATCAGAAATCCAACCATGTTAAAGTAAACAAGGACACCTGCAGATGGTGCAAGAAGACTGGACACTACTAGAAGGATTGTCCAGAGTTTCTGAAGCACCTGATAAGAAAATGTGAGGACATTATTACATTTGTAGATGAGTCCTTATATTTAAGTTATGCAAAATCTACTTGGTGGATTAATTCAGGTGCAACTATTTATGTTACAAATTTATTATAGGGATTTCATACGAGAAGGACCCTACAAAGAGGAGAAAGATCAATTAGAGTAGCAAATGGAGTCAAAGCTAAAGTTAAAGCCATTGGAGAACTGCAATTAGAATTAAATGATGGCTTTATGTTTAAACTTATAGATGTCCTTTATGTACCCTCTTTGCGTAGAAACTTAATAAGTGTTTCACGTCTAGACGATGATGCATTTGATTGCTATTTTGGTAATGGCCAATGTAAGATTATGTTTAATCATAAGTGTGTTGGTCTTGCCTTCTGATAAAATGAGCTTTATTTGTTATCACCTTGTGAGAATGTGAATGTTGTGAGCACTAAAAATGAGAATACCTCCTCGTCTATGAATGTAAGTAATAAGCGGAAGAGAATTCATAATGTATCATCAAAATTATGGCACTGTCGTTTAGACCATATTTTGAGGGTGAGAATAGAACGACTGATTAAGAAATCAATTCTTCTGTCCTTAAAATTTTTAGATTTAGAACAATGCATTGATTGCATTAAAGAAAAGTATGTTAAAAAAATAAAGAAAGACATTAAACGAAGCGTAGGAATTTTAGAAATAATTCACACATATATCTGTGGTTCGTTTCCTATAAAAAGTGTGGATGGTTATGATTCATGTATAACATTAACAAATGATTATTCTCGTTATGGCTATATTTATCCAATTAAGGAAAGATCGGAAGCATTGGATAAATTTAAGATATTTAAGGTTGAAGTAGAAAATCAACATAATTTAAAGAATAAGATGGTAAGATCCAACCGTGGGGGAGTACTACGGTCGACATACCCCATTTGGCCAAGTTCCTGGACCTTTTGCAAGGTTTTTACAGAAAAATGGCATATTTGCTCAGTACTCAATACCGAGCGAGCTTTAGCAGAATAGAGTAGCTGAAAGACGCAATCGTACATTAATGGATATGGTAAGAAGTATGATAAGTTACTCCACTTTACCGATGAGTTTGTGGATGGAGGCGTTAAAAACCGTCATTCATATTCTCAATCGAGAACCAAGCAAGTCGGTGCCCAAAACACCATATGAGTTGTGGACAGGAAGAGAACCCTCACTTAACCATTTACGTGTGTGGGGCTATCCAGCTAAGGCTAAAGTATTTAACCCAAATATTGGGAAGCTAGATTCTAAGACAGTCAGTTGTTATTTCATTGGCTATCTAGATAAATCAAAATGTTATCGTTTCTATTGTCATAACAGACATACAAAGTTTGTAGAAACAAGACACGATATATTCTTGGAGGATGGGATGGTAAGGGGGAGCATGGTAGCGCAAGAAACTAACTTTGAAGAAAAGCGAGTATACGTGCCCACTCCGATGGTTCAGCAGCCATTCTTCTCGCTATCTGTGGCTGCTACACCAATAGTATAGGACACTGTAGTGACATCATCTGTTGTTAGTTCTCCCGTAACGACAATAAATGAACGTGAGGAACCTGTCCTTCAGGAACCTATAGAGCCTGTTATCGCACATGAGGAAGAGCAACAATAGTCCCATATGGAACAAGCACCAACTAATGAGGCCCCCCCTGAAGGTCTCAAAGAGCTAGAAAATTAGCTATTCTCAAAGGCACCTGTTGCTAGTGAACAATTTTAAATGGAGGGTGATCCCACCTCATTTGAAGAAGCCATGAGAAGCGCTCACTCGTCGAAGTGGCTTGAAGCCATGCAAGATGAAATGAGATCAATGAGCACCAATGATGTTTGTGACTTAGAAAAAAATTCTAAAGGAGCCAGGATAGTAGGTTGTAAATGGGTCTACAAAACTAAATATGACTCCAAAGGGAATGTGAAAAGATTTAAAACACGACTTATGGTGAAAGGCTTCACGCAAAGAGAAGGAATATATTATAATGAGACATTTTCTTCAGTCTCATGTAAGGATTCTTTTAGAATCATAATGGCGTTAGTGGCACACTATGATTTAGAATTATATCAGATGGATGTAAAGATGACTTTTCTTAACGGAGATTTGAATGAAAATGTTTATATGGCACAACCAAAAGGTTTTGTCGTGAAAGGAAAAGAACGTATGGGATGCCGTCTGAAGAAATCCATTTATGGATTAAAACAAGCCTCTAAATAGTGGTATTTAAAGTTTGATGGAATAATAAGGAAGTTTGGGTTTAAAAAGAATGTGAAGGACAATTACATTTATGTAAAGTTCAAGAATGGAAAATTTATTTTCCTAATCTTGTATATGGATGACATCTTACTCGCTTGTAGTGATGTTAATCTACTACTGGAGACGAAGAAGTTCTTGTCCTCAAATTTTTATATGAAAGATTTTGGTGAAGCTTAATTCGTTTTAGGAATAGAGATTCATCGAGATAGAAGAAAGGTGGTTTTAGGATTATCGCAAAAGGCATACTTAGAAAAAGGTTCTAAAGAAATACAGTATGCATGCGTGTAAGCCTTCACCTGCTCCCATAGTCAATGACGATAGTTTTGGGGAATTACAATGTCCTAGGAACTAATATGAGATCGATTGAATGAAAGCGGTTCCATATGCTTCAGCTATTGAAAGCTTGTAGTATGCTCAAGTATGTACACATCCTGATTTAGCTTTTGTTACCGGGATACTTGGCAGATATTAGAGTAATCCAGGAATAGAACACTGAAGAATGGTAAAGAAAGCTTTGCGTTATTTACAAGACACAAAAGGCCTCATGCTAACGTACAGAAGATCTGATTCCATACATATAGAAGGGTATTCAGATTCAGATTTTGCGAGAGATGTAGATGATAGAAAATCCATATCAGGCTATGTATTTACTCTCGTAGGAGGAACTATATCATAGAAAAGCTCCAAGCAAATCATCACTGCATCGTCCACGATGTATGTTGAGTTTGTAGCATGTTATGAGGCCACATGGCAGGTGAACTGGTTAAAAAAATTTATGCCCGGATTGAAAGTGGTCGACAACATTCATTGGTCACTCAAGTTGTGCTGCAACAATGAGCCAGCAATATATTATGCTCACAACAATAAGTTAAATGGTGCTGCCAAACACATTGATATAAAGTTTTATGCTGTGAAAGACAAAGTCTGGGATCATTCTATTAGTCTCGAGCATGTAAGTACAAAGAAAATGCTTGCGGATCCACTTACAAAAGGCTTACCGCCTAATGCGTTTAGAGAACACTTAGCCGGCTTGGGTTTATGGAAAAGCCTATGATCCCTGGATAATAAGGGCCTAGTTGAGAATCTGTTTCAAAATAGAGAGGTGTATTGTAGCTGTTAATATAATGGTACTAACTGTTACGAGGCATGCTCTATATATTCATCTATGATGGAATGAGCTGAGATAAGAATTTAAGTTTAAGTCATAAGTAGAGATCAAGGGGGAGAATATTAGGTTGATCTCCTCCGACTCGGTCCAACGACCGAGTCGGGCCTTGATCCTGCGTCCTGATCAGGGGCGCCCAGCCGCACACATGGCTGGTGCCCCACCGTCGCGCAGCACTATATAGAGGAGGTGGGGGCCGGGGGGCTCAAGGTACGAGGTTCACCGACGCCACCACAAATCCCACCTACAAACCCTAATTCGATCTATAGGGTGCGCTGTGAGCAACGGGAAGCGCCGCCGCCTTCGCAGCCGCCTGGACGCCATTGCGACTGGACTGCGTTGCCCCTCTCCATCGACCGTCGACTCGACAGCGTCCTCTTCACCGCCATGGCCAGCTCCTCCACCAAGCCCAATGGTCAGCCATTTCTATCTCTCTCTTACACGTTCTAGGTTGATCTACTTGTTTTATCCCGATTTTAGTGAAGATATACCCTCTGATCTATACCTAGGACTTACTGTTTGTACTTCGTGGTGACACAACACATGTGCACCGAGTTTACAAAAAAAGAAAGAAAAACACATATATGCACCGGCAACCGGTTTACTTCTTGTCAGTTGTCACATACGCAAGTGGTTTACGTATAGGGCCGCTCAGTCGCTATTGCAAGCAGTTCGTGGTTACCATTTGCTTCCCTTAAAGTTCGTCTGATGAGGTCCACTAGTCCTTGACATTTTTTATCCTAGTTGTGCCTGCTCGTGATCTACATTATTTCTGCTGATTCCAACGTTTAAGGCCAGCCCGAGCCTTGTACGTCGTCATCTCTCTAGGAGCTACCTGCCTACCTACCTTGGTCTTACTGTATATATGTATGTACGTATGTATTAGTTTCCCTTTTGTTCTTTCTAGACTTGACAGAGGAATTTGCATAGCATGCCCTCTCTGTACGTCGAGGCAAAAATCTTGGTACGATTCATATAATTTTACTGTTGCTGATGCTTATGCTGATTTGTTGTAAGAGAAAAATACTATTTTTTCGCTGAAAAGTAATGCAAAAGTAGTGTCTCAGAATAGGGCGTTAGTCCCGTGGACCATTTCTGCTGGTTTCTTCATCAGGTTTTAAATTGAGTCACCAACCAGTATGACTTACTAGCAGACAAGGCTGCTAATCCGTTCTTAAATTTGTGTAAGGTTTGTAGTTTGTTTTCAGCGGCTTGTGGCTGAAGGGCTGAATCCTTGTTTCGATTCTTCTTCTTCTTTTCTCTGGAGCCCAGCTGAATATATACTCTGCTGTGGGAACACAGGCTCTTAGTCAAAAAGGTCTTTTTATTCCGCAAGGCTTTCAGTCTAGAAGCTTCAGTATTATCGTGTTGATTCCTTTGTCAACAGACGTGAGCTCCTTCTCCTTCTTTTTTTTTTCTTTTAAAAGTTAGGAATTGAAGAGTTCTTTTAAAAAGTTAGGAATTGAAGAGATTAGAGATGTACAGCATGTTCGCTGGTTGGTTTCTGGGCTGATAAGTCCGACTAGTGCTAATTTATTATGAGAGAAAAATATTATATCATGACTGATAAGCACTGGCCGAAACTAATAAGCGATCATGCTGCCTGGTAGCAAGAGAAAAGGCAGCAATGCAAAATTTCTGATTGATTCCATCCTCAACTTGCAGATGCAGCCAGGATGGGCTGACCAGAGTCACCAGACCAGCGAGTGTGTGACCTTCCTGCTCACTTCCAAAATCCAAACAGAGGTTATCCATCCATCCCATCAAAAGAAGGCAAACGAAGACCAGCGTAGACCTGCTAGGACCTTTTCGTCGCCATTAGCGTCGGGTTTACTCGACCCGTCAGATTTGACCAAAACAATTGCTACTACTACACGAGAGGAGGAGTACTTTTCCTGTCAGAATTGCAGCAGCAGAGGTATCATCAGCACATTTTTCCTCATTTCTTGTCAGAACCGCACAGGAGATTATTACCGATGGCTAACCGCTGCATTATTACCATCTTGGAAGAGGGTTAACGATCTAATGATGGTCATTTCCTGACAGACCGAGCTCGATCTAGTGATGGAAGGGAACTAGGGAAAGGAGGGCAGGTTAGGTGTGTGTGGTGGTAATAATTGGCCCGGCGCAGTCTCACAGACTGCAGGCATCCAGGATTAGTGTGACAAATAAAATAAAAAGCAGGCGCAGGCTTTACTGCTGTCGGAATCTTGCCCTTTAATCTACTACGTGCCCCCCGCTAATCCCACACGCCCTTTCACCACGTGCATCACCCGCCAAAAAAACAAGCGGAAAAGTTAACAAATCCTGACGTAAATACTCGGATTCCACATTGTGTATGTACAGTACGTATAGTAGTGTATATAAATGAATAAAAAATAAGAAAAAGAGGGTGAAAAGGGTGTGGCAGGCAGGCGAAATGCGCAACGGAACGGTGTGAAAAGAGCGGTTGCTGGCAACCTACTAGGCTACCCAAATGGTCGGAGAGAGAAACCGCAGCAGCACAAGCAAGCCAGACTGCGAGAGGGGAGAGCACGGAGGAGAGTGAGAGAAAAACCGCAGAGACAGTCAGCCAGAGGAGGCGGGCAGCAACGGGCACGGGCACGAACCGGCGCGACCTCCCAGGCGGAGGGGAGAGAGAGAGCAACGGAGGGGAGAGAGAGAGCAACGACGAGCAACGGAACAAGAGGGCGCGCGCGGCGAGGGGGAGGAGCAGGCAGGAGGCGGGCGACAGTTGCCAGGCAGTAGCGCCGGTCCAACGGAACAGGCCACGGCGCTGGAGCCACAGGACAAGAGCAAGGGTCGGGGGGCAGGGGTGCCCATGGTCACGCACGCCGCAGCATCCGCCCCCGCCCCCGCCCTGTGAGTCGCCGAGCGCCGCCGCGTCGCCGTGCAGATGAAGGTGTCGTCGAGGAAGAAGCAGGCGCCGCAGCAGCAGCAGTCGCAGCGGCGGGAGGAGGCGGAGGAGCAAGGGTCGCCGGCGGCAGCCGAGGCCATGGACGCCGCCGCGGCGGCCGCCCAGGAGGAGGAGGAGGAGGCAGCCGGCTGCTCGGGGAAGGCGCCGGAGGCGGAAGCAGAGGGGAGGACGGTGGTGGTCGGCGTGCGGGAGCCGGCGGACGCCGAGAGCCGCGCGCTGCTCACCTGGGTGCTCGTCAATGTGGCCACGCCCTTGGACCGCGTCATCGCCGTCCACGTCGTGCCGGCCTCCGCCGCGGAGGCGGCGGCAGCGGTCGACCTCGAGGCCATGCTCGGAGTCTACGAGGGCTTCTGCAACCTCAAGCTGGTCGCTGCTCTCTACTCCGAGTCTCTCTTCCGCCTTGGCTCCCTCCTCCCCTGATTCCATTGTTGCGAGTTGCGACTTCGCGAGTGCCTTGCTCACATCCTAAGTCTTCCTCCCTTTCATTTCGTTTTTTTAGCCTCGCTTGATTTCTTATATACATATCCCTCCCCTTTTTGTGTGCTGACTCTGGAAAGATTCGTTTTTTACTCAAGTTGGTTTGATGCAATTCCTCCGTATTTTATGGCAAAATGCACAATTTTCGGTTAATTTTGCGCTTGGCTAACGGATACTCATTCGACGCGCGCGTACGATTGGTTAAATTTTGATTTTGGCACAATCTCAATTTTTGCCGCGACTTTTACATTTATCGTGCAAAAAAGATGCAATTTTCACTTCATTTATGGCCTGTCTTCTATGACCTAGTACAAGTTGGCTTTTGTTTCTGTACCAGATTGAGGTCCTTTGCCCCCATTCTCCCGTGGCTTTGCCACTGTGGTGAATTCGCCTGAAATTTCTTGTTTTCTTGTGTTAACTACTAGTCCGTAACTTATCCTGGTGCGTGCTACGCAGATCAATCTAAAGCTCAAGATTTGCAAGGACTCGTCGGTGTGCAAGGCGCTAGTTCGTGAGGCCAACCTGTTTGGGGCCGCCAAGGTTGTCCTCGGCGTCGCCAAGAAGAGGCGTGCGATTTCGTAAGTAAAGTGCCATCGGCATTGGATGCTCAGTGCTTTCCACTACGGAAGCCATAAGCTTTTCTCATTCTATCGTCACCTCCACTGCCCTGTTGTAAATGGCGCTTTGCATTCTTCAGGTCCTCGCATAAAGTTGCAAAGTACTGCGCAAAGAAGCTGCCCGCAAAGTGTGCGGTCCTCGCCGTGAGCAATGGCAAGATCGAGTTCCGGAGAGAGTCGAGTGTCCATTCAGGCAAGGTCTCAGCAGAGGTTCTTCCGTGCGGTGATGATGAGATGTATTGTGTAGTGCCGTTCCAAGCCCGTCAGGCTAAAGGGGGCACACTATCTTTACAAGAACTTAAAGATGGTGGTGAGGGTGACACCACGCGTGATGTTGGTACCAAGGGAAGTGAGTTGGAGGACACCATCAAAGACGAACAGCTGGTCTCAAGCGTGGTCCCTGCGGATTTGTCAACGGGTCAGGTTGAGATCGATGCAGATCCTTCTAGTAGCAAGGCTGAAGAGCCAATTGTTGAACAGAGAGATGAGATTGCCGAGCTTCCAGGTAAGGGTGCCAGTGTGTTGTACTGTGTGCTTCCTGGGAGAAGTAGCGATTCTGTTGCAAGTACATCTAGTAGGCAAGACCATGATTCAGTGGATCTTCCATTTGAAGGGGCCGGGGAGCTATATTGCTTATTGCCCCCCAGGAATGGTCATTCAGTCAGGAGTACTGGTGATTCTAAGCGTTCAAATGCGAGTAAAAAAGATGATAAACCAGCCAATCCATCACTGGAAGGAGATGGTGATCTTTACTGCCGGCTGCCGAGGAGTGGACGACCCGGTAGGCCATCACTGGAAGGAGATGGTGATCTGTACTGCCGGCTGCCGAGGAGTGGACGACCCGGTAGGAGTTCTGGGGGATCCAAACGTTCTGTTGGTATTAGAGGTATGATTAGGCGTAGCAGTAGTTTCTCCAGTGATATCAATCTGAACTCAGAGACATCACCTATTAAGAAGGATGGCTCAGTTAGCATGACTACCACTGAACGGAGTTCTTCTGCTGTATCCACGGAAGCTGAGGACTCACCGAAAGACACTGCACGAAATGCTGAAACACCCTCTAGTTCTCCGATGTCACTGAGACGGATGATAGAAAGAAGACCTGACCGCTGTCACCTCCATAGAAGGATCTTTAGACATCATAGGAGTTCATCTTTGGAATGGGCAAAAAACTCAATGGTTCAATGGGCAATGAGACTTCCGAGCCGATATAGTTCGGTCCACCCAGATGGCAAATCATTGAAATCGGATGCAAGTCCAAGGTTGAACTGTGATTCTGAAACTGAATCAACTACAGCTGCTGAGCCAGTATCAATGTTTTCTTTTGCTTTCTATGATGTAGTATGGCCTCCCAGTGAATTGGAATCACTTCGAGAGAAGTATTCTTCAGTTTGTAGGTTGTTTAGTTATGAAGAACTGAAACTTGCAACGACCAACTACTCACCTGGTAATTCCCTCTGACAGCAACGTTACTTTGGTGTACATTTTCCTTTTTGCAAATACAAATAAAAAAAACCTAAACTTTCTTTTATGGTAATGCAGATATGTTAATTGGGAAGGGTGGAACCAGCCAAGTTTTCAGGGCACAACTCGATGACGGAACATTTTCTGCCATAAAGATTCTGAAACCCTCGGTTGATGCTATACATGAGTTTGTTACGGAGATTGAGATTGTAACCAGCTTGCAACATGAGAACATTGTTGCACTAAGGGGATTCAGCTTCGAGAACTACAATCTTGTGCTGGCATATGAGTACATGCCCCAAGGGAGCTTGGACAAAGCTCTTCATGGTAAGCGTCAAGATGTAACCTATAACCATCTCTTCAATCATTAACTTTCTTGCTAGCTGGCCTCTTATTTGTAACTGCCATTGATCTTCAGGAAAGAATGATGACACAGACTTTCTTATCTGGGAGAGGAGAATTAAGATAGCAATCGACATTGCAAGAGCACTTGAATTTCTCCATCTTGGCGGTGTGATCCAATCTGTGATCCATGGAGATGTTAAGTCTTCAAATATCCTCCTTTCAGAGGATTTTGGGGCACGGGTAAATATTTGAAATAAGTTTGCAAATACCTGGAGCTATAAGTAGGACACGAGTTCATGCACCCCATAATCTAGATCTATGTAGCAAATAATATTTTTTAATTAAGGAAAAAATATGAGACATGTGGGCTAATTAGTTAGCTTCATATGTAAGCAGTGATGCATTGTAAAAACCATTAGTAACACCAGTTGTCAATGTTAATTCTGTTTGTGACATCATTGCCTTTTGGAAATTCCGGCTCTGTGATTTTTTTGTAACAACCATTAGTAAAACCAGTTGTCATTGTTAATTCTGGTTGTGACATCATTGCCTTTTGGAAATTTCAGCTCTGCGATTTTGGGTTAGCAAAGCGAGTGTCGGCTTCGACTCCCCACCTAACATGTACTGACATCACCGGAACTTTCGGGTCTGTATCAATCTTTGGGCTCTGGTTTGCTGTTATGTTAGCTAACAACAAAACTGTAGTGGTTAACAAACTGCTCTTGTACAGGTATATGGCACCCGAATATTTTTCATATGGAAAGGTCAATGAGAAGATTGATATCTATGCATTTGGGGTTGTTCTACTGGAGATTATTTCAGGAAGGAGACCCATTACACCTGGAAGTGCAAAGGGTCAAGAAAGCCTGGTCGGTTGGGTAAGTGCTTCACAACTCTCTTGTTTGTTATCCAAGCTGGCTTTTGCAGTAACATGGCCTAAGAACAGAACTGTATCCACATGTTTGCTTGCTGATTAATTATTTAAGTACATATTGATGATATTAAAGTACAATGGGTACTACGACCACTGCTGCTGCACATGAGAACAGCTATTTCTTCTCTTCTATTTTCTTCTAATTCTAATGTAGTGTTTATTCATGGTAACAGGCGAAGCCTTTACTGTCCAGTGGAGAAATTAAACAACTGGTTGATCCATTTTTGGGGAACGATTACGACTGCGATGAAATGGAGAGGATGACGCTCGCTGCTTCGCTTTGCACAAGGACATCTTCTCATTCTCGACCTGAAATGTCGCTGGTAAGAAATCATGGAAAGAAGACTTGCAATTCCATAAAAAAATGGCTCGCGTCGCGTTGCAGAACTCTGACCCCAAGCATTCTTGTTTGCCACTTCCCTGCGAAACCAACCAGGTCCTGAAACTCCTCCAAGGGGACGACGAGACGACCGGCTGGGCGAGGGCACAGCTCACCGCCAGCTTCGACGGCTCAGACGAGGAAGCCACGGCAGCGGCCCCTGACCTGAACATGCAGTCTTATCTGAACCTCGCGCTTCTTGGAGTGGAGGAGGACGACACGCTGTCGCACTGCAGCAGCACGGAGCGCACCGTGGACACCTCGGCCGACGGCTACTGGAGCCGGTCCTCCAGTTTCGACTAGCGCTGGAGATCTCTCATGGACTGATGCGCCAGAGTAGTAGTAGTAGTATGTACAGCAGGTTTCATGTGTTTGGTGGCGATTGGTGAGATGATTGTTTTTGTTGACAGCTGCTCGATCAGGCGGTGGGAAGTGGACAGCTGCTCGATCAGGCGGTGGGAAGTGGACAACTGCTCGTTTAGGGCATGTTTGGTTTGCCCAGTAGCTATTAAATTTAGTAGCTTTTAGTCACTTTAGTAATTTTTTAACCAAATGCTAGGACTAAAAGCTACTAAAAAGGCTTTAGTCCTCTCTAGTAACTCTGGAGTTACTAAAAGTGACTAAACCGTTTAGTAGCTACTAAAGTTTAGTAGCTTGAACCAAACACCCCCTTAATTTAGTTGGCAGATTTGGTACTGTGGCAGTGTTGCTAATTTAGTTAGGAGTTGGTTCTGTTGTACAAGTACTTACCCTGCTGGCAATGAGACATCATATTTGTATGCCACCATGCCAGATGAACAAAATCTGGTGCAATGTCCCTACGATGCAATGGCAATGCAATTGGTTCATATTTGTATTATCTTTGCGGTGCATGATTCCAAGTTGCATCCAGATCTGGTGAAGACTTGTGAAAGTATGCCACCATGCCAGATGAATAAAGCAGTAAACAAATACCTTTTGCTGTCTTATATTCCAAGTGTCTTAATTTTAAGATGATTTCAGGCAACATTTACCTCTAACTAGTACAAGTAAATTATTTTTGTGGTTTGTTATTTGTCTTTTGTGTCTTAACATATTAAATTTTGTCCTCGTCTTCCTATAGAAAATAATTGTAAATTGCTAATCATCTCTGTGCCAACACGTTGGGTTTGTAGTTTATTGTAACAGTTTTTTTATTCTCGGTTCCGAAAATTGTAGATTGCGTTTATAAAAATTGCAATAAACAAAATCTACAAATTTAGCATAAAATATATGCAATAATTGTCGCCCGAAATAAAATTATCCCATATCTTTTTCTCTCTCTTCTCAAAGTTTTTGTTTTTTAACTCTCTTCTCAAAGTATTTAATGCAAGAACCAGGAATATTAGAGATTCGGTTGTGCTGCTGTAGTCGACAGTCGACAGGCTGTCCTGCAGTTGGATGGTTGCGAGTTGCGGGCGACATTAATGGAACGGAGTTCTTACTGAGACTGTTGAGGATTGGAGCGATGACACAGGTATAGGCAGAATCACGCCTTGTTTAGTTCTACCCCAAATTCCTAAAAATTGTTACAGTACCTATCATATCGAATGTTTACGGTCTGTGTATGGAGCATTAAATATAGACGAAAAAAAACTAATTGCACAGTTTGGTGGGAAATTACGAGACGAACGTTTTGAGCCTAATTACTCCATGATTGAATACTAATTACCAAATAAAAACAAAAGTGCTATAGTAGCCCCAAATTCCAACTTGCTGAAACTAAACACGCGCTGCAAGGGGAGGAGATTCATTCATGTACGTACTGTTTACCTGTACCCCAGTCCCCAGTAACGGAACATGGGGTACATACGGGGGGCCCACTGTGCCGTAGTGTGGACGGTGTCCGTTGAAGGCTTCTCTTGTTGGGCCCGTGGGGCTCCCGACGGGCCCAGCGAACGCGTTAAAGACGGACAAAACCGACAGCCCAATGAGCGCTGACAGTCTGACACCCAGTCTCTGCCCAGCCCGACACAGGAGTGAAGTCCGGTGAGAACTGGAAAGTGCTGGTGAGTGAGTGATGAACACGTGACCGTGCCGGAGAGATATGCTATGTAAGTGACATACAGGTTTTGCCGTGATAACAGATGTTTGTACATACAGGTTTTGCAGTTCTAGTGATAAGAATGAGCATGCAGAGTATAAGACTGCAGTGCAGAGCAACAATTCAAGGATAGAACAGAACTTAACTTACAGGAGTTGTCAAGTTGAGATTCACCGGTATTCTTCCTTGCTTGACGGTGAGCGCTGGGCGGGTCCACCAACCCTAACTGCCGAGTTGAGTCGGCTTAGAGTTGGTTGGGCCTCTAAAAGGCTTGTGTTGAGAGCCCATGCACACGCACTGTGTGTAAGGCTGGGCTGGCGCCCTCGTAGAAAGCGGGCGGCCCAGGTTGCGGTACCAGAAAGCCCCAGAGGTAGGTGGGCAGTGGGCACGGTCGTCGGAAAAATCTGTGGCTTGGGCGGCCGGGGAAGCAGGGAGCGACGTGCGTGCAATCTGAACACGGAACGTGCCGAGTCCACATCATCGACAGCTAGCTGCGTTGCATGCCAAATACTCTACGCACTGAATTCTCTCTGTCTAAGTCGATTGTTCACTCGTTTTCGTCGATTGTTCATACACGAGTATCGGAGGATCACATACATGCATTTGATTTCTACTTATATCTACATGATAAAAGATTAAACCATCTTATTCTCGGCGTACAGCAGGCAGAATTCAGCGGCGGCGTCCTTGGCGGCTCCGGCGCGTCCTCCTCCTCCTCCCCGTCCCCGCCGCGTGAAGGGCAAGGGCATCAGCGCCAGCGACGTGGCGAAGCGCGCGGACATGGACCGCCGGTGCGACGGCGACGGCTGCGGGGGCGGGGGCGGGGGCGGGGCCGGGGCCGACGCGACCGACGAGGAGGCCCGCCGGCACGACGCGGGGGCCAGCGCGCCGACCCGGGCTGCGGGAGGAAGCGCCAGCCTCGGAGTAGCCGCTGGAGGGACGTCGCAGGCTGCACCTGCTGGGTCTTGCTGCTGCTGCTGCTTGGGGATGCCCGGCTGCACCTCCCACTTGAACGGCACGGTGCCCGGCCTCTTGAACGACTCGTCCAACGCCATGGCCTCTGCTCTCGCGGCTCTTCTTGCTCTGTCTGGAGTCTGGGCTCTGGACTCTGGTGCTCTGGTGAAGTGGGGCTGTATAAATGCCCACCGAGTGCACCTGTTCGCAAAATGGTCCCTGTGTTCTTCGGTTAATTGGCTGAATGAAAGCTACTCGGCCAGCAAGCACTTCACTTGTGTCATGTGTGCACCATGCTTGGGCGGTTATTATCCAAAGAAGCGGCAACACGCCACAAATAAAAGCAGCTGACGTGGACATGCACGCACTAGCACCAGCTGTTTATCCAGGACGGCCGACGTGGACGTCCGGTCGTCTCTGTATCGATCACGTAGCACGACACCACCACCGCGTGAAAACAGATCTGCAGCAAGAGGACCGACCGACCACTAGACCAGGCTCGCCTGCCGGCTGACGGCAGTGAATTCCAGGGACTGGACTGCAAAGTTGAGTATGGGGCAGATACGAGTACGTACAAATCTGTCAGTTAAGGGACCTTTTAAAAGGGCAGGGGATTTTATTTTCTGATTAATGATGAAAAGCCAGCCGGGACGAAGCTGTCGGGTGGGTCCGGCCGTGACGGAGGGAAGCAGACGTGGTGGTGGTCTCCAGCTCCATCCAAGTAGTGTCGATCGCCGGCGATCACGCGTTGACGCGCAGTTGATACATCGGCAGTCGGTAGCCGGAGTTGCTAGTTTTGTTTTTTTTCAGCATAATATATGCATGTTGTAGAGCCGGCGCCGCCAAATCTTTGAATCGTTGGGCCTTCGTCGACGTGGCTAACACCATAGTTAAAACAAACATAGCGTATATATGCCTCAAATTATGGGACCAATATTTGAAAGATAATAACAATATATATATATATATATATATATATATATATATATATATATATATATATATATATATATATATATGGTGAAGATCATTATTCTAGAGTTGTTATTGGGTATGTTCAGGGTGATTACTTTTCTAATAAACACGACGTAGATCATGCAGTAGTGATGGTGTTACTATGTGCATGCTCAATATACAAAGGTTTTCAAACATTTTGTTATGTTATATCGAATTGGTAAGATAATTACTTAGACGAATTTGTGTATCATTCTGCTTGACGAATTAAGCACATTTGGCCTTTTGCAGCGCTAAGTGGCTTAATTGAGGAGACTTTGGAATATTTAAAACAACATAAAAATTGCATGTCTCAGTGGGATTGCTATTTCTCAAACATATGCGCCCTGTTCGTTTGGGCTAGTTTGGCTTATAAGCCATAGCTGGAAGTACTGTTGGCTGATTTGATGTGAGAGAAAAATATTGTTCGTTGGCTGATAAGCCATGACTTATAAGCCAAATACGACCCATCGAATAAGCTGATGGTGGCCATGAGATAAAATCAAATTAGTGCGGTATTTCACGCTGCGATACAAACTCTTAAGTCACCCAAAAAAATATTTGCATAGGTAAACATTATGCATCATAATTTTGTTTAAAACTCAAGGACTAGAATGCAAATAACAGTGTTGTCATTGCATTTTGGAGGTCTAAACAAGAAATAGATATACATAAGGTACATAGTTTCTTTTTTTTTTTTGGAAAAAAGTGAAGCTAAAATAAAGCTTCCAAGAAAGATGCAGAAAGAATCTGCAGGATGAAGAAACTTGACGGTTAAAACATAAATTGTAATAATCTGTAGTACAGTGTACCTTTTTGACGTATGCAGAAATTAGTAAAATAAAGGGTCATTTTTCTTGCAAGATTGCCGTTAGCCTATGGTGGCCGGCCAGAGCCAACTTGCGCTCAAGGCCATTCGGCCTTTCGGCTCGTTAGGCCCAGACGGGTGGCGCCCCCACGGGCCACGCCATATGGGCTCCTTTGGATGTAGGGTCTCCAAAACCATGCACTACGGGAAACAATTGTTTGCAAATGAAAACCCTACCAAACCACATTGATCGCCCTATTCGTTTCGCTGAAATTTGGTTTATATTGATGCTTATGCTAATTTGTTGTAAGAGAAAAACACCGTTCGCAAAAATTCGGTTGACATTTGGTCATTTGGGAGACGAGGGGACCAAATTCTAGCCAAAATGATTGGGAAAATACAACTGTTCGCAAATTACGCCCTAAAAAAATCTAAGTGGCCGTTTGAATCCCTTCATTTTGGAATAATTGAAATCTACATAATAGATTAGGCTATTTTGATTGGAATTTGGCAGTCCATAAATTTTCCAAGCTCACAAATAAGCCTATCACAAATTCATAGGGTGGGAGATGAAAATGGATTCTATATATCACTATGCTATAATTCTATTCTTCAACTTATAGCACACTCTTCAACTCGCTTCACTACAATAGAAATGTACTAGATTGGAATCGCTAGGGAAAAGGTTTGCCCCTGAATTAGGCGGGAAGGGAGAAATGGTCTACCTAAAAGTGAACATTAGTAATCTAAGTATGAAAAAGAGAGAGTATTTAGAGTATCTTGAAAAAGATGTTTTATTGACAGCCGCTATTCTACAAAAAGCGCAAGAAATCTATTTTCAATTATATAATGTGGATATAACTGAAGTTATAACTATATCATCAATGGCGTTAAGAATATTTCGGACCAAATATTATGATGATTCGAAGGAAGAGACACGGATCTATATCCCTGACGATAACCAAGACCGTTTTATTAGGTCCGGATACTACGGTGGTCATACCGATGTATATATACCATCTGGTGAAAATCTTAAATTGTATGATGTAAATTCTCTATATCCATACATAATGCAGAATTATTCCATATACAACTACATTGGCTTAATTAATCTATGCCTAAATTGTAATTATTAGAATGAATTTAATTCCAAGGATCCAAACGGTCCCTAATATTTTGGGAGGAGAAATTCAAAAACGTACCAAAACAAACTCAGAAACAGTTCTGTGATCGGATCCATAGAAATGCATTAGACTAGGTTAATCAGTAGCACTAATCCTCTACTAAAATTCAAAGCAAGAACCAAAGTAAATAAAGGACTGTTTGGATCCTTTTATTTTAGAGGAATTGGAATCTACTTAATAGACATACCATTTAGCTTGGAATTTGACATTCCATAACTTTCTAAAATTCAGATATAAGTTTATCTTAAATTCATGTGGTGGGAGATGAAAATTGATTCTATAGATCCCCATGCTATGTTTCTACTCTGCAACTTATAGCACGCCCTTTGACTCACTCCCCTGCAGTAGAAGTGTAACACATAAGTATCTCCCCCATATGGTCAAAGTAGTATACAAATATATTCCACCTACAAGTATATTAGCTTAATTATTCTATATCTACATTACGATTATTAGAATGGATTTTCAATTCCATGAATCCAAACGAGGCCTAAACAGAAAAATGCCTCAATTCTCCATAAAAAACACACCAATATGATGCTGCCTTATTTGCATGATTGACTAATGGTGGAGCTTGTTGAAGAGAAGCTAAACAACGGCTGGCCTTGCACATGGCATTGGAGATAGTCAACACCCTCACCATCTCGGAGGTCGACGACTAGCATAGAGAGATAGCTAAAGGAGAAGGGAAAAGTGGCAAAGGAACTAGTCATGGAGCTGAAGTAAAAAAAAAAAAAAGGTGTTCCATCAGTGAAGCAGAGCCGTACAAAACGAGACCTTATAATGACTGCGTGCATATACAATGTTGAACCAGATCGACTTTATACAAATCTGCAAAGATCACTTTCTGGCACATCATGGCTGCTCTTAAGAAAAAAATAGAAACGAACTTTATGGTATGCATGCATGGACAGGATATGATGGCAGCCTATATATATTGCTTGACACTCGCCTTTAGTGACATTCCATCATGGCTGTTATTGGCTAACTGCGATCTGCAAGATTGGATCAACACTTTTAGCATGTAGTTAGTTTGTTGGTGAGTGATGATGCACATCGATAGGCTGGTCCCAAGTCTTCCTGCTTTCTGCGCGCTCCTTGGCTAGCTTTTTGCTTCATGACATCTGCAAGATTGGATCGACCACAAGCCATGGATGCATATGTTTGCATACTTATCGCATACATACAAGCATGAGCTAGAGTCAGGTCAACTACTACTAGTCTACTTCAACTAGAGAAAGCGGTTGGATCACTCATCTCTGTTGTCTAGTACGTAGAAGTTTAGGTCCTATATGTAGATCCACTTCAGATTATGGAAACTGACTTATACTATTAAAGTTTTTTTTATTGTAAAATGCTAAGCTGTAGATAGCTAGTTTTTTCATAATCTGAACTAGATGTCTAGATTAGTGAATTGAAAACCGTATCAAGAATATCTGGATCAGAAGCTAGGTTAGTTGTAAAATGTGGATTATATGGTACATGGTATAGGTGCATCCGAAAGGGTTCTTAGCTAGATGCCGATGCATGGTTGTAGGCCGGCTGATCTCGTCGAAAGGTTAAGGAACATGTTGGAGACATTATATACTACTATCTTTTCTCTAGTGTTGTTAATTATATGAGAGAATTACTTATTTGACACTGAGAAAATGAGTCGTTCCTTTGTTGACCCTGAAATTTTCTTCGTTCCCTATTTGACACTCACTTCAACTTTCATCCCTAATTTGATAATACTGTAAAATCCATTAGCTAACGATGTTAACTGACTGTTAAAAAGACGTTTTTGCCCCTAGACGCATGCAGACGCTGGAGCTGGCGCCATGCATGCATCGGGCGTTGGGCGCATGCAGAGGCGCTGTTGCATGCATGCATTGCTGGCTGGCTGGTCTTTTTTGCAGCTGGGTGCATGCATCAGAGGCGGGCGCAGGGTTTTTTTTCCTCTCAAATTTGCTTCGCCGCTTTTTTTTATTTTCTTTTTTTTGCTGGTGGCTAGTTTGTAGAAGCTAGCAAGCCGTTTTTTATTTTCTTTTTCAACATGATACAGCATCATTTTAACACATTTATACAACATTTATTTTAACATTTATATAACATGATAATGACACATGATATAGCAAGTTCACAGACCGGCACCACATTAACTTCAAAAACATAAAGTTCATAGGAGTTCAAATTCACATGCAAGTTCACAGGAGTTTAAATTCACATGCAAGTTCACAGGAGTTCAAATTCACATGCAAGTTGGCAAACAATTTTCTCCTCAAAGTTGAACTGAACTTAAGAAAAGTCAGTAATAGAAGTTTGATCCCTAAGATCAAAGAACAACTTTGTCCATTACACCTTGGCCTGATTCAAACTGGAAGCCGTTCAAAATTTGAGCCAAAGTTGGCCAAAACTCTGAAAATCGGCAAACTTGAAAAATTTGTTTGTCTGAATGAACCGTTCCCACAAACTTTGGGGCTCCATATTTTCAAATCCGTTTAGATTTTGGGCAAAATCCATTTGTAAGATTTAAACCTGGATGTTAGGGCTACAAGTTTTATAAAGGTAGAATTTGAAGCGTAGTTCAAAATTTCGAAGTTAAACGTGCTCAAACCCAGCCCTGTTAACCGGCCGTTCACCTGCCTCGCGTGCACCGCGCCCAGGGAGTGCCGCGCCGTGAACGCTCGCCCGCTGCGTGGCTCTTGCCCACCGGCGACTCGCCGGCGGTCAACCGGCAGCCGCAACAAGACAAGTCGAGCCGCGACCGCCCTATCCCCTAGTGCGCTTATCCCACTCCCTGACGCCGCTATCCCGGCGCGCCATGCTCCACCGCCTCACCGGCTGAGCCGCCTCCGCCAATGCGCCGCTCGACCATGACCGCGCGAGCACCACGCTCCGCCAACCGGCTCCCCCGACAAACACGCGCTGGCCCGCCACAAATCGTCTCCGCCCAATGCCCACAAGATCTCCCCTAGGAGCTCGCGCCCATCGCCAATGGCGTCCGCCACCTATCCCCACGCGCCAGCAGCACCCCGGCTCCACTCCGGTCCGACCGAGCAGCGCCCAAGCCCCGCCTTGCCTCACCGCGCTGCCCCGGCCCTTAACAGGTGTCAATGCGCCGCCTAAGCTCGTTCCTCCCCCGCGCTATAGCCTCCACCGCACTCTGCTCCAAGCACCGCCGAGCTCCCCGTCGTGGAGCCCCTGTCTCCGCCCCGCGAAACCTCGCACCGTCACTCGCCTTAGCTCCGCAACATCGCCGCATAGCTCCCGCACCCGCTTGTTGCCATCTCGCCCCGCCGGGGGGGGCTCGCCGCAGCCATCTCGCCTCGCCCGAGGGAGCCGACGGCCGGCCGCCGCCTCAATCTGTCACGCTGGTTTTGTCTGGGGTTGGAGCAGAGACGCACTGCAGAGAAAATGAGAAGGAACAGGAGACCTGGGAGAGAAGAGAAACATGAGAGGAAGGAGGGTAATTTGGACTCAAAAGATATTATCTGACAGCGTGGCCCATGGTTACTAACGGGAGAAGCTAACAGAACGGACGGTAGTATCAAATTAGAGATGAAAGTTGAAGTGAGTGAACGAAGAAAATTTCAGGGCCAACAAAGGAACGACTCATTTTCCCAGTGTCAAATAAGAAATTCTCTCTAATTATATAGGTGTCGGTGTTTTGGAACCGGGGGTCCCTCAACCAACGAGTGAATTTGTACTGCGTGTCCCTAATCCCGGATGGTGATGCAAAGAGACACAAGGTTTATACTGGTTCGGGCAGTCGAGGCCCTACGTCCAGTCTGAGAGATTGATCTTGTATTCCTTGCACCGGAGTGCTCGTGGTAGGGGGTTACAAGCTGAGTGAGAGAGGGAGCTAGCCCCAGGTCTCGGCGAGGGTGGTGCGAACTGCTTGGGACGTTGCTCCCAAGCAGCGTGGAAGTGCGTGATTCTATCGGTGTGTTTGTCCCTCCGCCCAGAAATGGCCCTGGCTACCTCCTTTTATAGTCACAAGGAGGAAGCGAGAGGTACATGAGAAGGCTACTATTTGCTGACGTATTCCGCTCCCTGAAGCAGTATGGCGTCGTGGGAGTTCCAGTCGACGTCTAGTCGGTATGGTCTTCAAGGCTGACGACATGCTGCGCTCTTGTACTTTTGTTGACTTGGTGAAATGCCGAGGCCTGGTGGCTGCTGTAGTAGGCTGTGTCGAGACCTATCGCGCTGAGGCCGAGACCCACTGTGCTGAGGCCTGCTGTGCCGAGGCCTTTAGCGGGTGGCAATGTGAGGTCTGGGCGGCCATCGCCGATAGTTGATTTGGGCGGAACAGTGCCGAACATGCGTCTACAGGATACGGTGCCCTGTATCGTCAGTAAGGGATGGTAAAAAGGCGATTTGACCGTTGTCCTGTCGCGGCATACTGCCGATCGTGACTTTCGTAGTGAGGGCAGCTGGGTGCATTAATTGGATGCGATAGCCTGCCAGAGCGACTTTTGAGGTGGAGGTGACGAGATTGCGGGACGAGCCCAGCCTCGGGCGAGGCGGAGCATGGCCAGTTCGCCCGAGGCCCTACCGGGAGTCTCGGGCGAGGCGGAATCCGAGGCTCATCGGGGGTCTCGAGCGGGGCGGAGCGGTCGATTCGCTGGCCCCGAGGTCACAGGAACCCGGTTCTGACTCCCCACGTCGTGTCCATCCTTGGTGCAGGAGTTTAGGCAGCACAGTAGCCGGTAACCCTTGCACAGTCCCGTCGTGGATGGCAGGGTGCTGACGTGACGGACGTCTGGTCAGTGACATGCTGGTCGTACTCGGTCTTGTGCGTCGTGGGGCTCTAGTACGGCTTGATGCAGGACATGGCGGGCGACGTGCGGGTTGCCGTGTAATGACGTCGTAGGGGGCAGCGGCTATACCGAGGCCGAGCCATCGCGGGGGGCTCGGTGGTCGTGGACCCTCAGGCTGCCGAGCCCGTGAAGCAAACTGTCGAGGTCCTTGGGGGGAGTTATTGGCCTTGGGTACTGATTCCGAGGCTACAGTAGCCCAGATGTGGCTCCCCACGCTGCATTGTCCTCGGTGCAGGAGTTGGCAGCATAGTGAGGCATGGGCGTCACGGTGGTTAGTACAGTGGCGGGTAACCCCTGCCCAGTCCTGCCTCCTGTCCCATCGGCCATTCTGCTGTACTGTGCCGGGCGTGCGGCTGTTGTCAGGGGCAGCAGTTGGCTGAGTTGTCGTGACACGACGTTTTGCCAGAGGACAGGAGAAGGAAGAGGTGGCGGAGTGCTGCCGAGTCCGCCTTGCGCGAGACAGAGGGTCAGTGGCCCGGCCGAGGCCTTTGACGGGGAATCGGCCGAGGCCCGTGGTGAGGGGCCTCGGGCGAAGCGGAGGGTCGGCCGAGGCTCGCGGCGATGGGGCCTCGGGCGAGTCGGACAATCGGCCGAGGCCAGCAGCGTTTAGCTGGTTTCGATCTTTACGAAGTCTAAGCAGTCATTTTTTGGATCTTGCTTAGGGTACCCCTTCTCACGGTATCCGACAGTAGCCCCCGAGCCTTGGGGGGAGTGGAGGCACTCCCCCTGAGGTTCTGACGAGAATTGGCTCTGATA